>NC_138205.1:100001632-100176632 GCF_964194415.1 Vipera berus
CTTGTTTGAATGCCAGTTATGGCCCCATTCCAGAATGAAAAGAGAATCCATTCTGTTGTCATATCTCTAGGTATTTCAACATCAAATACTTACCAAAGTATTATGGGAACCAGAGATATCATAAAGGTGTTTTTTCCCCAAAAGGCAACTGGACTTTCTTGATTTTATTTCTTTAAAATGTTTTGTTTCTCATCCAAAATGCTTCTTCACTGTTAAAGCTATTTCATGAAGTGAAGAAGCCTCTTGGATGAGAAGCAAAATGTTTTCAAAGAAAAACAGAAAAAGAAAGTCCAGTTGCCTTTTGGAAAAAGCACTTTTGGGACAGCCATGTCCTGGGTGAATAAGAATCTCTATAGACATCAGGGAACCAGAAATGTTGCTTTCCTTTGCTGGAACCAGAAGATAACAATCCTGATCCATGGTGAGGCCAGTTGTCACTCTAAATTCTAAACTTAAAATTGTTACAGAATCTAGAAACTGTTTCCTACTGTTATGTAGCGGGTTCTTCACGCAGGAAAGGAGACAAGGCAAGTGAGTTCAACAAAGCTCATGGTTTATTGCTTGCAGAATCTGAACTGGGAATTGGGCTGCAACTAGCAACAATTTATAGCCTAGCCCCTAGGTGGCAGCCAATAGGTTTAGAGCAACCATTGCCACCTAGGGACAGCCAATAGCAGCACTGGAGACCTGGAGTCTGGGTTGCTGGAGAGCTGTTAGCTGCTCCAGCTAACCATGTGGTATTACAATTGAGCCCAATACATAACACCCCTCCCCTCTTAGATCAGACAACATCAAAGGAATAGTTGGCCTTAATACAATTAACAAGACTTAACATCATAGCAACCTTAAATAAAAAAACAATACAAGTTACAAGGGTTAACATTATAGCATCTGAATGAATAAGCTTTCATTGACAGCACACATAGCATCTGAATGAATAGGCTTTCATTGACAGTACAGTTAAGATCATAACTCCAGTTTTCAGTACAGCAACAAGTTACAATACAGACAACATTATACTTCTTTATTTTACACTGTAATCAGCAAGATAAGAAGAAGGCTTGCATGCCCTTGTGGAATGCCACGGAGTTCCAGTCACTTTGTGGTGTACCAGCTTACCCATTGTGCCAGGTAGACCATTGTCCTTTGATGCACCTGAGTCAAAAGAATTAGATGCTCTCTGGCTGGCCTCTCAAGGTTGGCCCACCCCAGAGTCAGACTGATCAGCAGAGTACGCACAGTGGTTGTTGAAATCTGGTTGGCTTGCTCCTTCATGGGATCCATGTTGCATTTCTGGACTCCCCTCTACTATGCCCAGTTCCTCATTGGTTATGAAGGAAGAGTCTTGAGGGTCCATGTATGGGCTGGCTTGACTGCAAGTTTGGGGACCTTGGGAGGAACTCATGATGCAGTCTTCACTTAGTGGCCGTTCTGGAAACCGTTTTCTGAGTTGATCAATGTGGCGTCTGACAACTCACCCTCCCTCCAACCCCACTTCATAAGATAGGGGTCCGGATGCCTTGGTAATTTGACCAGGAACCCACAGATTCCCATGTCCATAGTTTCTGGCCCATACCCAATCACCCATTTGCAGCCCCGTAGGGGGTTTTGGTCAAGAGGCTTCTACTGCCACTCTATCTGGATGCAACCTGTCCAGTTTCATGATCAGACGCCACGCCCAACACAGTTCTGCAGGACTTTTGCCTGTAGCAGTGCAGGGCGTAGAATGCTGGCAGAGTAGAAAATCTGCCAATCTGTGATGCCAGTCACATGTTACAATGCACTTGAGTGATTCCTTTGTTGTCCTCACCATACGTTCAGCTTGACCATTAGTGGATGGGTGAAAGGGGGCAGACGTTGCATGTCTGATAAGATTTGCTCTGAGGAAAGCCTGAAATTCAGCAGCAGTGAATTGGGCCCCATTGTCTGAAACTAAGACATCTGGCAACCCATGTATGGCAAAGAGTTTTATCAGCACCTGGATGGTCCTAGCAGTAGTCATGTTTGCAACTAGAATTACTTCCAGCCATTTGGAGTGCTGTCGACCACTATGAGAAAGAGCTGTCCCTGAAAGGGCCCAGCATAGTCTATGTGAATTCTAGACCAGGGAGTGTGCATTTCCTCCCACCTGTGAACTGGGGCATGTGGCATCTGAGGCCTACATTGCTGGCATGTATAACAACCATGTACCTGTGCCTCAATGTCCTTGTCAAGGCCAGGCCATCAAAGGTAGCTTCTTGCTAAAGCTTTCATTCTGACAATGCCTGGATGGCCCTCGTGTAATGACTGTAAAACCCTGTCTCTCAGTGAAGAGGGGATTATGACTCTGTTTCCCCATAGGATGCACCCCTTGTGAGCTGATAGCTCATTTCTTCTGACAAAATAACTCTGAAACTCAGAGCCTGGGCTTTTATCTAACCACCCATGTGTACTCATGAAAGCACTCTACTAACTGTTCTATCTCTACCTGTTTCTGCAGCAATGTCCCCAGCATGGAGGGGAAATTCAGGCAGGTCCTGTATGGACAGAATTCTGGCTGCAGGAGTCGGGTCTGGTTCCATTAGTGGCAGTGGAAGTCTGCTGAGGCCATCAGCATGGCCCATTTCTTTACCTGGTTTGTGAACCAATTTAAAAGTATATGCAGATAAGAAAATAGACCATCTCAGCATTCTTGGGGAAAGTATGTGAGGGGTTTGTTTGTCTGTTGTGAAAAGTCCCAGCAGAGGTTTGTGGTCTGTAAAGACTGTGAAGTCCCTGCCATATAAATAGTCATGGAATTTTTTTATTCCAGCAACAATGGCTAGGGCCTCTTTGTCAATTTGAGCGTAGTTACGCTTAGCAGAGGACAGTGTCCTTGAATAAAATGCTATAGGGACCTGTGATCCATTCTTTTCTAAATGACTCAGAACTGCCCCCACCCCATAAGGAGATGCATCACATGCTAAACAGACTGGTTTAGACTCTCTAAAATGAGTTACAGTGGATTTATCTGACAAGAATGCCTTTAAGTCCTGGAAGCTTTTTTCATGAATGCCGGTCCATTTCCCTGGAACTTTCTTATCTAAGAGCCTGTGAAGAGGCTCTGCCAATGGGGCCTTGTTAGGCAGAAAGGCATGGTAGAAATTGAGGAGGCCCAAGAATGCTTGTAGCTCTCCTTTAGATTTAGGACTAGGAGCCATTTTAATGCCCTTCGCTTTGGATTCAGCAGGGTGAATACCGTTAGCATCAATTCGAAATCCCAGAAATTCTGTTGAAGGGACCCCAATGCTACATTTGCCCTTTTTAGTTTGAGGCCTGCTTTGCAAAGCCGCTGTAGGACAGCCCTGAGCCTGCTGGCTAATACTTCTGTAGATTCCCCAACAATAAGAACATCATCAAAATAAGGGAAGACGCCCTGAATGCCTTTAAGTGTGTGTTCCATGATCCCCTGGAAAATGCCTAGGGCAATGCTGACTCCAAACTGTAAATGCTTTACTTTGAAAGCCCCCCTGTGAGTCACGATTGTCTGAGCCGCAGCTGTAGCCTCATCAACTGGCACTTGCTGATAGGCCTGTGCTAAATCTAATTTAGCGAAAATAGTACCCCCTTGCAAGGAAGCTAAAATGTGGTTGACCACTGGGACAGGGTAAGGGTGTTGCTTAAGGGCTTTATTAATTGTACATTTATAGTCTGCACATATCTGAATTTCCCCGTTGGCTTTAAGTGGGGTGACTATAGGAGTTTCCCACTCCCCACCATCAACTGGTTGTAAAATGCCCTGTTCTACAAGCTTGTCTATTTCTGAGTAAATTTTATGTTTGAGGGCAAAAGGGACCTTTGTGGCTTAACCCTAATGGGAACTACGTTGGGGTCTAGCTTGAATGAGATAGGCGGGCCTATGTATGTTCCTAGGGCTGAATCAAAAATGTCTGCAAAGTCCTTGCAAACTGACGAAAGGTTTGCAGCTTGTGTCCGGTTGATACCAGTAATCTGAATGCCTAACCAATTGAGTCCATCAAACCAATCGAGTCCAATGAGACTCGTTCTCTGGCCCCCTACTACTATGACATCCAGGGGCCCATAAAACCCCTTAAATTTTACAGTCATGGTGGCTTCTTCCTTAACTTTAACTTGAGCATTTTGAAAGTCAGTTAAAATTATGTCTGAGGGCCTCAGCTTGGCCCATTATTACTGTGCCTGCACACGTTTCGGTGGGCTGGACTCTTTGGACTGCACTCCCAGCAGCCTCATCTGCCATAACTTTGTCTTGAGCTTCTGAAAATGTTAATTTCGGTCTGGCAAAAAGTCTTTGTTGAAACATTCGGTTCTGCAGGCCACAGACGAGCTGGTCTCGCAGTCGCTCCTCAAGGTTTGAAAATTTGCAGAGGCGTGCAGCCTGCCTCAAGGCCACGATGAATTCTGATGCTGTTTTGCCGGGTTGCTGTACTCACTGATCAAACGTAAAGCGCCAGGCAATCTCTGACATCTTTGGCTGAAAATGTTCTCCCAGCTTCTTCTTGAGGTCCATGTAGGAAATCAACTCTAGTGGTGTCAGAGCAAAGAGATTTTTGGCCAGGTCAAAGGTGGCTGAGCCACACACGCAGAGCAATGTAGCAGCCTTCAATCCCTCTTCTGTGATTTGGTTTGCCCGGAGGTAGTTTTCTACCTGGGACAAGTAGGAAGGCCATCCCTCTGGGTGCTTGACATCTTCCGACATTCGGCATTCTGTCTTCGGTTGGTTCCTGCGATTTCCGATCCTGCTTCCCAAGGCCCAGGGAATGATTCCACTGAGCATGTGGTTGCTAGCATGGCTTGCTAGCTGACTGTGGGGGTGGGGAAATGCCTTTTCCCTCCAGGCATGAGCTGCCTCTCCCCTAGTGGACTTCAGCTCTTTTTGGGAAGCAGGATCCCACCTTCCTCGCCAGTGTTATGTAGTGGGTTCTTTGCACAGGAAAGGAGAAAAGGCAAGTGAGTTCAACAAAGTTCATGGTTTATTGCTTGCAGGATCTGAACTGGGAATTGGGCTGCAATTAGCAGCAATTTATAGCCTAGCCCACAGGTCTGCAACCCACGGCTCCGGAGCCGCATGCGGCTCTTTCAGCCGTCTCCTGCGGCTCCCAGTCCTCTGCCATGTGCAGTCCCCCCAAAAAAAAGTGAGACTAAAAAAGTTCAACCAATCAATTCAAATATGCAGGGTAGGTGCATATCTCACCTTGGCTCCACTCTTCAGTCAAACCCTGTTCTGCGCATGCACACATATACGCGCATGCGCGCACATTTTCTGCGGCTCCCAGTTTTTCCTTTTGTGAGGGAACCGGTTCTGAGTGGCTCTTTCACTGTTTCAGGTTGCTGACCCCTGGCCTAGCCCCTAGGCAGCAGCCAATAGGTTTAAAGCAACCATTGCTGCCTAGAGACAGCCAATAGCAGCACTGGAGACCTGGAGTCTGGGTTGCTGGAGAGCCGTTAGCTGCTCCAGCTAACCACGTGGTATTACAATTGAGCCCAATACATAACACCTATAATAACTCCTTATGAGGGCCCACATAAACTATGCAGAAAATCCTACTGCTTCTTTTTGAGAAATAAAGCCTCCAATCCAGTGGTGGGATTTAAATGTGTGAACAACCAGTTCTCTGTGTGGATACTGCTTTCAGAACTCCATTCTAGGCCTGGGCAACAAAAAATTAGCTACCGGTTATGCCAAACTGGTGCAAACTGGCTGAATCCCACCATTGCTGCAATCTGTACACTTACTTATGAGTAAATTACATCAAACCTAACCTTTATCTATATTGATATGCATGGGATTGCATTGTTACACTTAAATTTTGCATATATTTATTTGGCAATAAATTAACGTGGATCTACTTTCAAATAGGCATGTAATAGATCAAAGTGCTATGCATCTTTAAAGAAGGTATTTCATTTTGACAAAAATATACCTCCCTAAAATTGCTTCATGAAAAAAACTAAATCTTCCATTTTGCTTATTTATTTTTTTCTTTAGCAATTGCAATAATCTGAAAAGGGTTTTGTGTTATATTCCTGTACTGGTCTAAGCTGTGAAACAACATAAAACATCTGTTTGGAACCAAGTGCATTGCTTCTTCACTTGATTTTGGCACATCATGATTTTGTACCATAAAGTACCATATCAAAGTAAATCAAAGCCATCTTACACAAGCTTACTAAATGTTATACTTTCTTAACTTTGCAAGGGGCAAATTGAATTTAGTAGATTCACTGTAAACATGTTTGTTCAAATAGGTTTTTTGTTGTTGTTCCCTACTACCTCCTATTCTGGTTTACTGAATCATAAGATCAGGCATTTATAAATATTTATTTTTCCAATTTATGTTAGAGGCATAATTTCTGCTTAAACATTACAAAAAAGCCAAGAAACTCAATTCATTGGGAGAATAAGCTTTGTTCTTTCATTCATTTTGTGGGGAATGTCTTGATTGCTTATGAATCACAATCCTCTGGATTTGGAATATTATCTGTTTGAAGTAATCAACAACTGATCTCATAATCCAGAGCCTATATTCATCAGCATAATAAAAATAAATAGGAACTGAAGAATAAATATATTGTTTGTGGATTAAATTTTTAAAAGTCATTTTATTGCAATATATACTGGGTCATCTTGAGAGAAGGATCTTTGGAGCAAATATATCATTCTAGAACAATGATATAAAATCACTGAAAAGGAATGGGATAAATTGAATTCATCAAGAGAAAAAAGGGTAGAGTGTAAACAAAATAATGTGAAAATATGCAATTTCAGATTTGATCAAGATGAGTTCATAACATTTTTATGAGAAACAAAGCTTAATTCAGAATTAGACATCACCCAGATCATTCACCCCTTCATGGATTACTGCCTTGTCATGGCGAATGGGCTTGTGTAATTCAATGAAGCTATGAGCTATGCCGTGCAGGGCCACACAAGATGGACAGGTCATAGCAGAGAGGTCTGACAAAATGTGATCCACTGGAGAAGGAAATGGCAACCCTTTCTAGTATCTTTGCCATGAAAACCGCATGGACAGTACCAAAAGGCAAAACGATATGACACTGGAAGATGAGCCCCTCAGATCGGAAGGTGTCTAATATGCTACTGGGGAAGAGCAGAGGGCTAGTACTAGTAGTGCCAGAAAGAATGAAGCGATTGGGCCAAAGCTGAAAGGACGCTCAGCTGTGGATGTGTCTGGTGGTGAAAGGAAAGTCCGATGCTGTAAAGATTTTTTCTCCATAGTAACCTGGAATGTAAGATCCATGAATCAAGGAAAGCTGGACATGGTCAAACAAGAGATGACAAGACTGAACATCAGCATCTTAGGAATCAGTGAACTAAAATGGACAGGAATGGGTGAATTTAATTCAGATGACCATCAGGTATACTACTGCGGGAAAGAATCCCTCAGAAGAAATGGAGTAGCTTCCATAGTCAACAAAAGAGTAGGAAAAGCAATAATGGGATACAATCCCCAAAATGACAGAATGATCTCAGTTCGAATCCAAAGCAAACCATTCAATATCACAGTAGTCCAAGTCTATGCCCCAACCACCAGTGCTGAAGAGGATGAAATTGACTGGTTCTATGAAGCCCTACAGCACCTTATAGAACTAAAACCAAAAAATGATGTCCTTATCATCATAGGGGATTGGAATGCTAAAGTAGGAAACCAAAAGATAACCGGAATAACAGGCAAGTTTGGCCTTGGAGTACAAAATGAAGCAGGGCATAGGCTGATAGAATATTGTCAAGAGAATACAACGGTCATAGCAAACACTCTTTTCCAACAACCCAAGAGATGGCTCTACACATGGCCATCACCAGATGGTCAACACAGAAATCAGATTGACTATGTGCTCTGCAGCCAAAGATGGAGAAGCTCTATACAGTCAGTAAAAACAAGACCAGAAGCTGACTGTAGCTCAGACCATGAGCTTTTCATTGCAAAATTTAGGCTTAAACTGAAGTAAGTAGGGAAAAGCACTAGGCCATTCAGGTATGAATTAAATCATATCCCTGATGAATATACAGTAGAGGTGACAAATAGATTTAAGGAATTAGATCTGATAGAGTGCCTGAAGAACTATGGACAGAGGTTCACAACATTGTGCATGAGGTAGCAACTATAACCATCCCAAAGAAAAAGAAATGCAAGAAAGCAAAATGGCTGTCTGAGGAAGCTTTGCAAATAGCTGAGGAAAGGAGGGAAGTGAAAGGCAAGGGAGGAAAAGAAACAATTGAATGCAGAATTCCAGAGAATAGCTAGAAGAGATAAGAATGCCTTCTTAAATGAACAGTGCAAAGAAATACAAGAAAAGAATAGAATAGAGAAGACCAGAGTTCTCTTCAAGAAAATTGGAGAGATGAAGGGAACGTTTAATGCAAAAATGGGCATGATAAAGGACCAAAATGGCAGGGACCTAACAGAGGCAGAAGAGATTAAGAAGAGGTGGAAAAATTACACAGAAGAACTATACAAGAATGAGCTTAACGTCCCTGATAACCATGATGAGGTGGTCACTGACCTCGAGCCAGACATCCTAAAATGTGAAGTGGGCCTTAGGAAAGCTGAGCAACCACAAAGCTAGTGGAGATGACACTATGCCAGCTGACCTATTCAAAATCTTAAAAGACGATGCAGTAAAAGTGCTACAGTCAACTTGCCAACAAATTTGGAAAACTCAACAGTGGCCACAGGATTGGAAAAGATCAATTTACATTCCAATTTCAAAGAAAGGCAGTGCCAAAGAATGTTCAAACTATCGCACCATTGCACTCACTTCACATGCTAGTAAAATTATGCTTAAAATCCTACAAGCTAGACTCCAGCAGTATGTGGATTGAGAACTACCAGAAGTACAGGCAGGATTTCAAAAAAGGCAGAGGAACTAGAGATCAAATAATAATAATAATAATAATAATAATAATAATAATAATAATAATAATAATAATAATAATAATAATAATAATAATAATAATAATAACTTTATTTATATACCGCCCTTCTCCCGAAGGACTCAGGGCAGTGAACAGGGCAGACATATAAAAAATACAAAAATACAAAAGTAAAAAAAAAATAAACATATGCCCAAGCTAAAAACAGTAAATACATATATTAAAAATGACACTAAAAAACCCAACCCATCCCCCATCAGGCCAAGCCGGCTTGTTCAAATAAATGTGTCTTCAGATCGCGACGGAAGGAGCGAAGGTCGGACGCCATCCGGAGCTCAACTGGCAACCGATTCCATAGTTCCAGGGTGCCCACAGAGAAGGACCTCCCCCTGGGGGCCACCAACCGACATTCTCTGATCGGTGGCACCCTGAGGAGGCCCTCTCTGTGGGAGCGTACAGGGTGGAGGGAAGTTGATGCCGGCAGCAGGTGCTCCCTAAGGTACTCCGGCCCCATGCCATGTAGGGCCTTAAACACCATTACCAGTACTTTGAATTGCCAACATATGCTGGATCATGGAGAAAGCTAGGGAGTTCCAGCAAAACATCTACTTCTGCTTCATTGACTATGCTAAAGCATTTGATTGTGTGGATCACAACAAATTGTGGCAAGTTCTGAAAGAGATGGGAGTACCAGACCATCTTAATTGTCTCTTGAGAAACCTATATGCGGGCCAAGAAGCAACAGTGAGAACTGGACACAGAAGCACTGATTGGTTCAAAATTGGGAAAGGAGTCCGACAAGGCTGTATACTGTTGCCCTGCCTATTTAACTTATATGCAGAGCACATCATGAGAAAGGCAGGGCTAGATGAATCAAAAGTTGGAATTAAGATTGCCGGAAGAAATATCAACAACCTAAGATATGCAGATGATACCACTCTAATGGCAGAAAGTGAAGAGGAACTAAAGAGCCTCTTGTTGCGGGTGAAGAAGGAGACTGCAAAACTTGGATTGAAACTAAACATTAAGAAAACCAAGATCATGGCATCCAGCCCTCTCAATTCCTGGCAAATAGATGGGGAAGAAATGGAGGTAGTGACAGATTTTATTTTTCTGCGCTCCAAGATCACTGCAAATGGGGACTGTAGCCAAGAAATTAAAAGACGCTTGCTCCTGGGGATGAAAGCAGTGGCAAATCTAGACAGCACACTAAAAAGCAGAGACATCACCCTGTCAACAAATGTGCATATAGTCAAGGCTATGGTCTTCCCAGTTGCAATGTATGGCAGTGACAGCTGGACCATAAGAAAGGTTGAGCACCAAAGAATTGAAGCCTTTGAACTATGGTGCTGGAGAAGACTCCTGCGAGTCCCTTGGACTGCAAGGCAATCAAACCAGTCAGTCCTAGAGGAGATCAACCCTGACTGCTCTTTAGAAGGCCGGATCCTGAAGTTGAAACTCAAATACTTTGGCCACCTAATGAGAAGGAAGGACTCACTGGAGAAGAGCCTAATGCTGGGAAAGGTGGAAGGCAAGAGAAGAAGGAGACAACAGAGAATGAGGTGGCTGCATGGAGTCACTGAAGCAGTAGGCGTGAGCCTAAATGGACTCCAGAAGATGGTAGAGGACAGGAAGGCCTGGAGGAACATGGGGTTGCAATGGTTCGGACATGAATTTGCAACTAACAACAACAACAACAACAACAACAAAGATCGTTCATCTCTCATGTTGGTAAGGTTGTAGGAAGTAGTTATTGAATAATTTTGTTCTGAAATTCAACTTAAATCATCAGTAAAATTATTTGTCTCATAACATAAAGTAAAACAATGCATTTATCTATGTTATTGTTACTTCACTGTAATCATCTCTTCTTCCAATTTTTTTAAAAATATAGTTGTACATGGATTTGTTCTACTTGTTAAAAACAATTCAGGAACAACTCTGGGTGCCTTTTAGTGAAGTAGGTGGAAACTAATGTTTAGATCATGGGTCTTCAAACTCGGCCCTTTTATGACTCATGGACTTCAATTTCCAGAATTCCTCAGCCAGAGTGCCTGGCTGAGGAATTCTGGGAGTTGAAGTCCATGAGTCATAAAAGGGCCGAGTTTGAAGACCCATGGTTTAGATTATATATTATGTAGATTGGGTCTTGTGTGTTCTTATTCATTTATATTTCCTGTGTTCTTGACCTGCATTGATATTCTTCATCTTTCTCTTTCTCTTGTAAAGATTCCACTGAATTGAATTCCTAGAGAGGATATGGATTGCTATTTCCTTGGCAATGAAAATTATGAAAATTATTTGAAATTGATTTAACTTCACAATAATGTTTTTCTTTAATCAATTATTTTCTGTCCTGAGTTGAGTATACAAAAAAAAAAATTCTCTGTGGAAAAAAAAGCAAACTTCTGATAACTCTAGTCTAGGCAACCCCAAATTATAAGTCCTTCTATAACTGTAAACAAACACACCAAACCCTGCTGGTTGACTGCAATAGCAAACACAGCATGTTTCCATATCAATCAAGGCTACTTTTCTCTTTGCTCATTTTCCTTGGCTACTTTCCCCCAAAGAACGGCTAATTGTAATTTATGTAATTGTATAGTTTTATTCAACCTCATTCCTTTATATGATGTTCACCACATGAATGATATTGAAACATCTATACAAACATTACAAATTAAATGTATCAGGGTGAATAATAATTGTCTAGGTACCTGCTATTTGTGATTAGGATAAGCAATAAGCACAACCAATAAAAACTCCTAAGTTCCCAAATATTTAACTGTCGTGTAATAAGTGATGTAAATATGACTACATAACATTTGTTCAAATTGTTATACTTTCAACCAGATAGCTTCTACATACTGTATTCAAATTTTATGAAAAACAACTTTCAGCTATTTTCCAAAATGAGATTAAAACACCTGTTAAATTAACAACCAAGACATCAGAAGCAATTTAATCCATTTTTTTTATTTTGGTTACCTTCTGTGTAAATCACTATTGTCCATTTCTATTACCAACCACCCCTTGGTTTGTTTGTTTTTATTCACTTAAATGGCTAGCTTCAGAATGATGATTAAAATTACATGGGAATCCATGGGGATGTGTAATATGATGTTATTCTATGATTTCCATCTTTTTATAAATTTATCTGATCTATAATGCACATAGATAAATGGTGGCACTTGTATTGCAATCATCATGCTGCACATTTTTATCATTCTGATAAAACCTAGAGGTTCAATGGACACCAAGAATAAAACATTTACTTACTTATTCAATTACTTATTCACTAGACTTATAAACTGCTGCAATCATTCCAGACTGAGTTTTGTTTGTTCATTTGTTTTGGGGAAAAAGGAGGTAAATGCCTCATATTGTGCTTCTCTCCACTGAAGTCATATGAAGGCCTGGGTTTGGAGATTACTAAAGGTAGACCTTGATTTATGACCTTTTGTTTAGCGAATGTTAAACATTATGGGACTAAAAAATGGATTTATAAACCATGTGCGAAATTACAGCTATTGCAGCATTCTATGGTCATATGAACAAAATTTGGGTGCTGTGGCAATCATGCACACTCCTCCACTGTCTTATCTCTTTCCCAGTATGTTCTCTTTTCACCCTTCTGTACTGTGGCATTTATAAGCTGCAGCAGTGGTGTAATGGCTGAAATAAAGGCTTGGGCCTTCAGCTTTTTAAAATTAGTTGCCACCAACATGGCAAAGGTCAGTAGGGCACAGTAAAACCTGTACTGAATGCTGCTTGCATGACTGGCTGCAGCGTGGGGCTTGAGGTGACATTTCTTAGAGACAGTGGTGGTTCTGGGGTGGAAATAGAGGCTGGGGATAGTGACAGCTGGCTGAGATTGCTGAAGGCCCTAAGCCTTTACTTCAGCCTCAGTTCTGGTGCTGCCACAATGAGTGCTGCTGGCCTTATGCACATTTTATTGCACTGAATTTGCAGTGCAAAAAGGTTTACAACAATATGAATATTCATGAAAACAAAGTACAAAAGGAACTGTGTTAAGTAAAATGGGTTGTCCAAAGGTATGTTTTAAACAACATTGCATTGTAATTGCACAGAGTATACTAGAAGACTTACAAACAAACATCAGTAAACTGTGATTTTTGAAAGACCTCTAAATCTGCAACCCCAAACCCCTTTGGCACCATAGCACCTGGTCCTATGGAGAGAGGTTTTCCTAAGGACTGGAGAGGGCATGGTTGCATCCATGTGTGTGGATGGGCTTCACTTGTTTGTGCAGACTGGTTTCTGGTGCACCGTGGACCAGTACTGTTTCATGACCCAAAGGTTGGGGATCTCTGCCTTAAATCATTTGGGAAATAGAATGAACCCACTAAAGACTTGAAAAGTAATAAACATGAATAATGAAACTGTACCAATTTGTCCAGCCTTTCTTTACCTTATAAATGTGCTTTATTCTAATTTAATAATTTCTCCATAACTCAAATAGTACTCTTTGTGTGCCATCAGTAGATAATTTCATTCACCTGATAACTGAAAAGTGTTTGCCATTTGCATCAAATTTGCATCAAATTTATGCCCCATAATTAAATGTTTAAGTATGTTCTCCAATACATCAAGCTAACTGTTTTCATCACTAGAGAATACAGTTTATTTCACCAGGAAAATAACCCATTTCTTTTAATGTTATCAGTGTCATTTATTATCTTATTTTATTATACATTGTTCCTTTTCCATTTTTTTTAAGTCTTTGTAGACATTTTTAATGTGTTGACCTCTTAGCATTATCCAAGTTGTTTAACAATGAGTTTTTTGAAATTCAATCCAAAAAAAATGTAATTTGCTGTTAGTTGATAATAAGTGATCATCTCGCTTCAACTAGGCTTGTGTGGCTGTATGTAATAAAACATTTGATGCAGTCTTGATTAGCCCACACAAAGCTGGGTATTTGGGAAATACTGAGTGTGATTTGGGCTTTTATATCATCCTAACCCTTGGGTTCCTTGCACTGAATGAAATAATCAGTTTAAATGTATGTACTCTAATCATGTGTTTGTCATGAAAACAGAGTCCACAATCCCTTCATCAACGTGACAGGGAAAACAATTGATTTAATTCATGGCTGGTTGCTATATATTACTGTAGTGGGATGCTTTCTAAGAGTCTTGATAATTGCATGAAGCTGTTTAATGCATAAAATGAGGGGTGATAAGATGGCATTTCCCTTGTTACTATATTTTGTAGTTCTGAAAAAAGGAAAAATGGATATCTTTTTGACTTGAGAAATGTGATGTACATGCAGCAGGTAAGAAAAGTGAGGTTTTCTACTCAAATATGCAGCATAGTCACAATGAAGACCAGAAAATGGAAGGAACTTAATTCTGCATTGTATTACAAACCAGTCTTTCTGGAAAACTTGAGCAGCTATTGGTGAATAGAGCATTAAGAATTAATTAAAAACAATTTAATTATTAATGTATTTATTGTATTTTTCTTTAAACAATGTATATCATTCCATTCAGTTGCTTTCCAGCACTTTATATAAATGCAACATAATACATTACAATACAATGATAAAATAATAAGCAGGTAATAATAAAATTATATCTAAGATTAAATAAAACTAAAAAGTGTATTAACAGCATGTTCCAAATAGGTGCTGAAAGAACAATTTTTGTCACTTGCCTAAAAATGAAAAATGAGGAACTATATTTATTAGGGATAAGCTATTACAAATAATTGGGACATCAATCAAGAAGGCTTGCTTGCTGGTCCCTATCCCTAACATTAGGAGGAGGAGGAACCCATAATGTTCTTCCCAAAATTCATTGCTTAGGATGACTAGATTTCCAGAGACCTCATCAGCTCAGTTTATTTGGGAATTTGTTGGTCAAAACATGGGTGCAAACTGAAAATACCTGGACTATCTTCAACATTAGCTCCTAATGGAATATATTATAGTAATTCACTCTGGAAATTATGGTGCATAGGTTACTTTGCCAGGGTCTCTTATTCCAAGACTACTTGCAACAAGCATATCAACCAAAGATGGGCAAAATCTTCCTGAAAATCTAGCACTGTCATGAATCTATGAGAACCATAGACCCACTATTTCTGAAGAAGTTCAGCCCCAGCTAAATAAGAGTAATTCAAAACAAATAGCAATATTGTCTTGCTAGGATGCAGCCTATGCTTCTTGTGTGCCATACAATCCCTTATAGCCACCAAGTACAGGATGAAAATATTAATTATATCTTCTGCTTAACCTGAGATGGAGCCAAACAGATAAGTAACTTAACCATAATATTTCCTCCAAACTGAAGATGACCTATGCCAGCAGTTTCATGTAGATATTAGGCAACACAAGTAAGAGAAACAAATTCCAGCTATTTAAAACTCTGACAGGCTGATGATATCAAATAGTATTAGGAATCTAGTAGCACTCAATGGAATGTACCTTTGAACTATTTTAAAAATAATTTTTTTTAAAAAAATCCTCCTTTTTTCCATCCTGAAATAAAGTATCTTTCAGAAACCAAAACACAACTTAAGCATTTCACGTTAAAACAGATTGCCACTGCTTTTATGTAGAAAACCAAATCTGATTGAAAATCAGCATTAAATTTCCAAGCTCCTCTAAGGTTCATAAAGGCTTTATTCACCTCATGAATTCTGATTTGCCAGCCCTTGATATAACTGAGAAAATAAAGAATTGCCGAATATCTTTAGTTTTACATTCATTTAGATAATGAAATACAGATAGTTCTTGAGTTGTCACCACAATTGAGCCCAATTTTTTTGTTGTTAAGCAAGACAGTTGTTAAGTGAATTTTGCCCATTTTACGACTTTTCTTGCCACAATTGTTAAATGAATCATGCAGTTGTTAAGCTAGTAAAAGAGTGGTTAAGTGAATGTGGCTTTCCCATTGACTTTGCTTATCAGAAGGTCACAAAATTCACATGACCCCAGGGCAGAGTGACCATCATAATTATGAGTCAGTTGCCAAGCATCTGAATTTTGATATGTGATCATGGGGATGCTTCAACAATTACAAGTGTGAAAAATAGTCATAAATCACATTTTCCAGAGCCGTTGTAACTTTGAACATGAATAAATTTACTGAGTACTACCTATATAAAGGTTTGACCAAAAAGGGTTTTTTTTCCTAACAGCTAACATTAGTTAGTTGTATCTGAGTCCTGGGAGAATTAATCATTTCGCCACAGTCCCCTCAATCAGAAAGGCATTACCTCTTGATACAGACTCATTTGCTGGATATGGAGGAGTCAAGAAGTTATAGTTGTGTAGGAAGTCTCAGAAGATTTGATTTCAAGGAAAGACATCTGTCATTGGCTAAGACCATTGCAATTTTTTTTAGCATTTGGGAATATTCAGCAAGGCTGTTTTGCTTTCAGTTGTTATTCAGAAATGTTTGTCTATGGAATTCAAATTTCCTTGCTTCCTGGCAACAGCTAGAAATTCATGCTGAAAAGTGGCATTCTTTTTGACACTGGATGTGGCAGCCTAATGAAAGGGTTTGCAAACAAATTTAATATCAGGATTTAGTATGTAAACACAAAGAGCACTCTTGTACCTGTTAGGTCAAAGCAAAATAAATAAATAAAGAATGGATTGGATTGGATTGGAATGGCAGATCTAATGGAACCTCATACCCACCATGAATAAGCTAGATGTCTTTCTATTTTGGGAAAATGCCCAAGATGCTTCTGCAGATCAACATATCCTTGAAAACCATCCTTGGCTAGCCAAATACCATCTATTTTCAAAAAAAGTAAAACCAAAACCAAACACAGAAGATCTCCGATTTTAACAAAATACACATTAAGGAGGGGCTGTAGATCAGGGGTAGGCAACTTTGACTCTTTTATGACTCCTGGCTCAGGAATTCTGGGAATTGAAGTTCACGAGTCATAAAAGAGCCAAGATTGCCTACCCTTGTTATAGATATATGATCAGTTACATGTATTGTGGTGGGGGAAAATATTCTGTTCTGAAATCTTGGAAGACAAGCTGCCATTTGGTCTAAGTTAGTGACGTGGTGGCTCAGTGGGTTAGGACGCTGAGCTTGTCGATCAGAAGATCGGCAGTTTGGCGGGTCAAATCCCGAGTGCCGTGTAGCAGAGTGAGTGCCTGTTACTCGTCCCAGCTTCTGCCAACCTAGCAGTTCGAAAGCACGTAAAAATGCAAGTAGAAAAATAGGGACCACTATGGTGGGAAGGTAACAGCTTTCCGTGCGCCTTTGGAATCTAGTCATGCCGGCCACATGACCACGGAGACATCCTCAGACAAGCGCTGGCTCTTTGGCTTTGAAATGGGGATGAGCACTGGCCCCTAGAGTCGGAAACGACTAGCACACATGTGTGGGGGAACCTTTACCTTTACCTTTTAGCGACCAGGAGTAAAGTTAAGGATGCTGTTTGCTCTTAACAAAAGTAGCTTGGATTAAGCAGAAAGTATCCCTTTCCCCTTCCTTCATCTATTCCTTAGAATTATAGACTAGGCATCCAGCTACCTGGCTAATTGAACCATACTTGGTGTTTTCAAGGATGTGTTCATCTCCAGAAGCAGTCTCACCTCCACCCAGAGTGGGAAGGAGGTGTAGGAGAAATGCAAATGGTATACAGGTGAATAACTGGGAGGCAACATCTGAAGACTGACAGCATTACAGACAGGCCAGGCCACTATCAGTCAACTGCCAGGACCACAATATGTGATAAGCAACATATCCTATTCCCGACAGTATTCCTGTTTAGAACTTGTCTTGGCATCTCAGCTGGAGAGCTCTAAAACAACACTGCTTGGAAGCAATGATCGGTCTGGAGCTGGGCAGCAACTTGAAACAGCACCTCATCCAGACTAGTGCAAGAATTTAGAAAAAGTCAAAGACTGTATGCTACTTAATAGAGTGATTAGTCACTTTGCAGGGTTTGCTTCATGACTGCCAGATTCACTTAACAGACATCAAAAAGAAGTAACAGTTAAAGATGAAAAAACTAAAAAGAAGTCCTATTAGCTATCAACAGCTGACATCTGAAAGCATCCTGTCACTGTCCATCTTGTTATAATGTTGTTACAGCAAGTATTTATACCTGCACATGAATAAATAAGAGTTGATGCAAATTGCATTCTGATTCTTGTCTTCTTTTTCAGAAGACATCTGAGCACTCTAAAGTTTAAACACAGATATTGAAATAATATCTAGCAATATCTCCAACTGTTAGCAAACATATATCAATATTTAAGGCTTCCATTGAAACTGTGGTAGGCATCCACATAAATAGTAAAAAGTTTAAAAATTGTCCTACATTTCTTAAAAGTTTATGTTGGGAGAAAAGCTCCTCTAGAATTTATTTCATTTTCACAGGTGTTATAATCTGGGGCTTTTAATTATAAATAAGTATAGAAATACCATTTTTAATGCTTGTTTCACCTAAAAACTGATAAGAAACCAGAGAAGGGGTGCAACTCAAAATAATACATTTGAATTCATGTTCTCATTAAATTGTTGTTGTTGTTAGCTGCGAAGTCGTGTCCGACCCATCGCGACCCTATGGACAACATTCCTCCAGGCCTTCCTGTCTTCTACCATCTTCTGGAGTCCATTTAAGCTCACGCCTACTGCTTCAGTGACTCCATCCAGCCACCTCATTCTCTGTCGTCCCCTTCTTCTATTGCCCTCGATCTTTCCCAGCATTAGGCTCTTCTCCAGTGAGTCCTTCCTTCTCATTAGGTGGCCAAAGTATTTGAGTTTTAGCTTCAGGATCTGGCCTTCTAAAGAGCAGTCAGGATTGATCTCCTCTAGGACTGACCGGTTTGATCGCCTTGCAGTCCAAGGGACTCGCAGGAGTCTTCTCCAGCACCATAGTTCAAAGGCCTCAATTCTTTGGCGCTCAGCCTTTCTTATGGTCCAACTTTCACTGCCATACATTGCAACTGGGAAGACCATAGCCTTGACTATACGCACTTTTGTTGACAGGGTGATGTCTCTGCTTTTTAGTGTGCTGTCTAGATTTGCCATGGCTTTCCTCCCCAGGAGCAAGCGTCTTTTAATTTCTTGGCTACAGTCCCCATCTGCAGTGATCTTGGAGCCCAGGAAAACAAAATCTGTCACTACCTCCATTTCTTCCCCATCTATTTGCCAGGAATTGAGAGGGCCAGTTGCCATGATCTTGGTTTTCTTAATGTTAAGTTTCAACCCAACTTTTGCACTCTCCTTCTTCACCCGCAACAAGAGGCTCTTTAGTTCTTCTTCACTTTCTGCCATTAGAGTGGTATCATCTGCGTATCTTAGGTTGTTGATATTTCTTCCGGCAATCTTAATTCCAACTTTTGATTCATCTAGCCCTGCCTCTCATTAAATAGTTTATATTTAATAATATTAATGGTTTCTTTGTGTTAATTATAAAATTTCTCTCTCTCCTCTTGACTTGATAGGCATACTATAAAAATAAATTTGATATTTACATGCAAAAGAGTAATCAGATACTCCATTTTTTTTATTTTCCACATATAAACATCAACAAGTAAAACTCCTAATTTGCCATTATATTTCCCTCAACAATTAATGGCTTTGTAGAATAGCTTGAGGGAGTCAAGTTATTCTCCAAAGGACCTGAAGGCAGCACAATAAGCAGTGCAGAGAAACAACCTAGAACTAAGGAGAAATTTCCTGATAGTTAGAACAATTAATCATTGGAACAATTTGCCTCCAGAAGTTGTGAATGCTCCAACACTGGAAGTTTTTAAGAAGAGACTGGACAGCCATTTGTCTGAAATGGTATAGAGTTCCCTCCAGGGTCTCTTCCAACTTATTCTATTCTATTCTATTCTATTCTATTCTATTCTATTCTATTCTATTCTATTCTATTCTATTCTATTCTATTCTATTCTATTCTATTCTATTCTATTCTATTCTATTCTATTCTGTATATATTTCAGGATGAATATTCATTTCATTTTTTTCATGCCCTCCTCATATTATTATGCTGAAAATGTAATACTTGCCCCTATTATGTCTTTGAAATGAAGTAATTAATTTTTCAACTTTTCAGGGTTAAAAGGATGTATCTTATTAGTACACTAACTACTCATGTGTTATAAATCAAGGATGCATAGCTCTTCTCCAAGGCCTAGATAATATATGGAATGCAACTACTGCATTTTTGCTATGTAAAACATCATCAATAAATTATACTGACTAATAAAATCGGTGAGAAGGCATTCCAATGACATGCTAGTACACATAAATTCTAATATCAACTTTTATTTCTGTCTTCACAACAAATGCTTGCTGGGTTCACACTATTATAAACTATGGTTTGTTTCATCAATATCTTTTGAATGAACCCAATAGTAATAAATAAGGAACTACAAGATGAAGATAGCAGTAGCTCATATTCATGTAAATGCTAGTATATTTATCCTTTAGAACTTTGGTTGAATACATGAAAATTATAAAGAAAAAGGGATAGGCATTATTTGAATTCCCCATATTCTTTATCCTGATGCAGTCTGTCACAGCTAAGTGCTTGAATTTCAGTGTCACTGTTTTCTGAATATCTGTGAAAGTAGAAATTAGCATGTCACAATCCAAAGGATGATAACATGATAGGTATATTAAAACAAACAAACAAAAAGGAAAGTTTAAGGTAACTTAAGTATATTATAAAGTACAAAATGTAGATTGTCGTGTATATTTTCAGTATAATACTTTATTTTATTCATTATTAGAACAATTGGGTTTAAACTCTGCTGTTTCCATATTTTAGGTTAAGCTAACATTTTATTTTAAAAAAATGATCTTTTATTGTAAAGGGATTGAAGTGTGTGTGATTTAGATAATTTGCAATAATGATTAGGGAATAGTGGAACGATATAGATTGCACTTATCTATTTTCCAGGAAAGATTTCTAATCCTGTTAAGTTTTGTACTTTAAATTACTATTTGCTAGATGGGAACCAGGGATGCCATTACTTCAAAAATATTTAAGGTGGCAAAAGTGTCAACACTCCACTATTACAATAATTCCAGAAGCTTCTTTCCCAATGCTTCTTAAACTGGTCATATCATGTGGCATCATGATAAGACAAGGAAGCACCAAGGACAGCATCTCAAATCCAAGTGTCAAAATAAGAATTTTGATCTTGTCAGCAAGAAAAAAATATTAACATTGTTATCCATTTTTGGACCAAATAGAGACAAAGACTAATTCTATGAAAAATTCCTTGATGTACTAACAGAAAAATAATCTAATTACTGTAGAAAAAATTAATGTGTGATTTAGACAAATCACCTCAAGAAAAAAATACGGAAATTTCCATGAAAACTTTTCAGAATATGGACACATTGGCTATGACAGATGCCTGAACATTCAGAATTCCAGAAGTAAGAGACAATTCTCCCCCTTTTTTCAGGCAGATATCAAACACATCAAAAATTGAGGCATACTTGATTTCCAAGTCTCTTATATCATTTATTAAAGAAATGAAGATCTGTCCAATGATATATGTATATCACAATCCAATCTAAAAAACTCATTTTTAGATAGATGACACAATACTACATTAATAACACATGCTAAAGCTCCTGGGATGTCAGAGATAACTATATGGGAAACAAGTAAATATAAGAGGAATTCTCATAAAAGCAGAAGGAAAAAGCAAAACAGAAATCATAACTGGAGGAGAAAAAATAAAAAAAAACCTATCCACAATACCAATCTGAGATGGCAAGCACTGAAAAGGCTAAATAATCAGATAACAATTAGATTTTCTATAAAAAAAACTAAAGAAGAAGATAAAATAGGTTAAAAAACATGTTTTGAAAATGCAAATAAATGTAGAAAAAATGGCATATAAATCAGAAAAGAGAAAAAGAAATGAAGAAATGGGCCTAGCATTATGGTTGAAATACATGCCCAGATGTGAGATCCAGACAGGCAAAATTTTTCTGGAGGAAGGAGAGATTGTGGCATAGTTGACATGGACTCCTTACAGTAGCTTAAACAGCTTAAACAGCAGCTTAAACAGCAGTTTGTTTATTTATTTATTTATCTATCTACCTATCTATCTATCTATCTATCTATCTATCTATCTATCTATCATCTATTTATTTATTTATTTATTTATTTATTTATTTATTTATTTATTTATTTATTTATTTATAAAAGGGGGAAATACAGTAAAATTGTGATTATAAATGCACTAAGGGTCCAGATGGATTTCTTTTAAAAAATGAATACATAAAAATATAAGAATCCTTTTTATGGAAACCATTCAGGTTTTTGCAATCAGAAGAAAGATAATATGTTAAGATTTTGAAGGTTTGACATTTGAGGATACCAGAAGGAACAAAAACAAGGGATGTTTTAAGAGATATTTTGGAATAATGGACTCAGAAGCTACCTTTAAAGATTTCTGTCATTATTGATAGGTTAAATGTTGGTATGGAAGAGGAACGTGTTTTACTGGACAATGGGATTAATTCAAATGTGGACTTGACAATTACTTAAAAATGACAAATTCTATGGCATAATGCTTTAGAGTGTAGCATTGCAGCCTAATTCTGCTCATACTGCCATGAGTTCGTTCCTTCGATCCTGACCGGCTCAATGTTGACTCAGCTTCCTATCCTTCCAAGATCAGTAAAATGAAGACCCAGCTTGTTGGGGCAATATGCTGACTCTTAGAGAGGGCTTTAAAGCAGTATATAAGTGCTATTGCTATAAAGAATTGGGGGAAAGATGAAATATTGAATATACAAATAAATATAGTAATACTTTTGGATACAGAAAAAAGCTTTCAGAAATTTTGAATAGATATTTCTACTAGCAGTTCTAATAAAATGAATTGTAGAGAAAAATTCAATATTTGAGTAAATATCAATGGCAAACACTGAAGCTTACAGCAGATATGACACTCTCTGCAAGGTTCTCAATATGCAAGAGTGCAAAGCAAGGGTACTGATGTTTGTTTGTTTTTTACTGTTATCATTTTGAACATCCTAGCAAACAAGATCCAAAAAGATAAACACAACTGGGATCCAAATTAAAGGAAAAAAGATGAAACACTAGCCACTATATAATATTAACATGAAAAACCCAAAGTTCTATATGACTCTTGATGCAAGTAAATTAAAAACTTTGGATTCTTTCTAAATATATAATTATTAATAACCAAACTAAGCTATCATAAAGCCTTTAGCCTCTGACAAGTAAGATTTTGTCAAAAAAAAACCAGGTTGGCTATGCAATGATAAAGGATTCAGTGAAATACTCGACAGAATGAAATTATGATATATTTCAAAACTATTACAGCAAGTTGTGAAATAAATGTAAACTTCAAAAGATGGAAAAGTTTTAAAAAATTCTGATTAGGATTTGTGGTAACAATAAATTAATAGATTTATATGGACCAGAAAAATACTCAAGAATCAAAAGTGATAGACTAGCATTTCCCAATTTTAGACGTACTATAGAACAAATTGCTTATGGATAGCAAAACATTAATAAATTGATTGCAATAATCAATATGCTTAGCCAATAGACTTGACAGGTTTTTATAGTACAAATAAAAAAATAAGTAAACAATATGAAAAGCCATGTTACAAAACACTGTTAAAAATCTGAAATCTAAAAGATAAATCTGTCAATCTTGCCACTAGCATCAGATCAAATGCTTTTTTGCTCCAGTTTTTTTTTACAAAGAGTATTCATTACCTGTACAGACATGACCTATCTTTATTCAGAAAACAGATTAAAGACACAAAAGGAATTGCTCAGTGAAGGAAGGAATTTACCAAGGTTAATATGTCTGCAAATAATTGGAAAAATAAAAAGATGTCTCAAATCAAAAAAGACTTTAAAAAACAGGACAGAATTTGAAATAGTTATACAAAATCAAAATAATCTATTAGGAAATATTTATAAATTATTATTGAAATATGATACAGAGGCATAGAAAATTAAAAACTATATAATAAAATGGATGAAAAATTGGCTATAGCGTGAAATCAGACAGAATTAAAAGGGTGTGTAAGATGTCTTTGTTAACAGATACCAAGCTATAAACTGATAAAATGCCAGGACTAGATAGAAGAAAACACATAACTAACTTTTCCACAATATTTGAGAAAGGTCATAGTAAACTTCGTAAGAAAAATATATGATAATAACTTGTTCCTAACTAATGAAGATAGAACTTCCAATCAGTAATAATAGATGAGAACTTTTTTCAAATGAAAAAAATATTAAAATGATAAATAAACAATAAATATTTGGAAGCCTATCAAGAACAGATCTGTTCAACAATAAGCAGGCTTCCTTAGCTCTTTCTTTCTTAAAGTTATCTTAGTTGGCTTATCTGTAAGAACAGCAAACCTTGTAAATAATACATTCATTCTGTAACAATAAATATAAAATGAATACATAAATAAATAAATAGGTATTGCATTTATGTTTCTATATGTTATGAAAAGCATCTGGTAATGATTAAAATATGGCACTATTTCTGTTGTCAGTCTGATAAGTAGCTTCTCTCAATATCCTCTTAAGTGATTCTCCAAAGGAGTTTTATAATTCTACTGTGTTTTGAGAATCAAATCACTCAAATAAAATTAATTTTATTTTCTCTAGGTTCATATGGTTTGAAATATTGTATCGCTTAGAACAATGAGTAATCATAGTAGACCTTATGCTTTCTTGTTTTTATTTTAGAGCTGTAAAACACTAAAGGAAATTAGTAATCCCTATCATTTCATTAATTTAAAAAGGAGCAGAATTACAATTTTAAAACATTTTAAACATACTGTAGTAAGCAATGGATTAGGAATAACAACAACAACAACAACAACAACAACAACAACAACAACAACAACAACAACAATAATAATAATAATAATAATAATAATAATAATAATAATAATAATAATAATAATAAAAAGTTGGGAGGGACCTTGGAAGTCATCTAGTCCAACCCCCTGATCGGGCAGGAAACCCCATACCCATGGTGGCACACAGAGCCCTCTCTGTGGGCATGCGCGCCGTCGCCTCAGTCCTAGGCCTCCACCGCTCTAGGCAAAAAAAAAAGGTTTAATCAATCAATTTCAACTTCTTGCGGGGGAAAAAAGATCTCGCAAAGTTGGAATTGCTTGATTGAACTTTATTTTCAGTCCCACACAGAGGTGGAGGAAGTGATGTGCTGAAGCTGGAAAAAAGGTGTCGTGTCAGGGTAGGGTCAGCGGCGAGAGCAGGGCACTCCATTCGAAGGGTGGGACGAGGCCTATTGCTTCCCTCCTCCTGCCAGACACCTGCCAAAGCCTTACAGGGTAAAGTTGCTACTCCACCCTCACCCAGATGCCCTCGCTTCTCCCAAGTGTTTTTTTACTAATCTGCTTTTCAGCTGCATTCCATTTCTCTATTCACTTTTCAGCCTTCGCCATGTTTTTGTGAGACAAAAAAAAAAGTTCCATGAGATTTTCTAACTCCTTGCGAGATCTCGTGAGAAGTTAGAAAGTCTCATGGAACATTTTCTTTAACTGATAGCCCCACCGGCATGGAGGCTGATTGCAGACATGACAGGACAGCCATGCAGGGCAGAGGCATTGCCCAGGGCCAAAGCAGAGGTGGGCAGGACTGTGGGGCAGCAACAGCAGCAACACAGAGGCCAATTGCAGGCATGATGGGACAGCCATGCAGGGCAGAGGCACTGCCAAGGGCCGAAGCAGGGTGGGACTGTGGGGTGCTGGCACGGAGGCCATAGGTGTGAGCAGGACAGCCGCACAGTTGGGTCTGATGCACATGGGGCTGCTGCCTCGCCCACCCCACCCATCGCTCATCCCGGGACACCTGCCACCATCTCGCACTATGCAGCCCGTCACCGGCCAGCCGGACACACTGAATTCGGTCCTCAGGCAGATGGAGGCTGGAGGGGAATGAGAGCCATGGCTTCCTGGCTCCTCTGCCTGAAGACGTGTGCGAGGAGATGTGCTGCCCAGCTCGGTAAGCCACAGTTCACCCACAGAAGAAGCAGAAGTGTGGAAAAGGAAGGCTGGCCGAGAACGGGTGCAGGGCTGCCCATGAGGGGAATTTGACAATCCCCAGCCTGGAGGGGGGAAGAGGCTGAGGGAGCCTGAAGGGAGGCATCCCAGCATGCCTGGCTGGCCAGTGACAGGCTGGAAAGCATGGGATGGCAGCAACTGCCCCAGGATGAGTGGTAGATGGGGTGGGCACTCCCGATGTCCATGGGGGAAGAAGCTGCAAGAAGGCTTCACGCCCAGTCCAGCCCAGTCCCAGCATGGCAAGGAAAGTGAGGCAGCAGCCCCATGTGTGTCCCCATGTGGGAACGTACCCCAACCTGCCAGGCAAGCAAAGCCATGACATACATGGCAGAAGAGCACAGGCAGGCAGTGGAAAGCACGAGGCGCCCTGATCCCAGCATAGCCCCTACCCCGTCTCTTCTTCCCCTCCCTCAGAAGAGCTGTGGGGCTCAGGAGCCTCCCCCCATGCGCCCCACCTGCTGACCAAGATGCCCTCCTGCCCACTGCTCCACCCACCAGAGCAACATCAGGCTGGCTATGCCCACCCAATCTGCCATGACCACTATAGCCATGGCCATCCACCATAGCCATGGCCATCCACCATAGCCATGCCCACTCAGCAGGCCATGCCCACCCAGTGTGCCATGCCCACCTGGCATCTGGCAATACATAAGTGGGTTTGGGGTTGCAGTTTGGGTACTCTGTCTCTAAAGGTTTTGCCACCACTGCACTATACCATTTCAGACAAATGGCTTTCCAGTCGATTCTTAAAAACTTCCAGTATTGGAGCAGCTTCTGGAGGCAGGTTGTTCCACTGCTTAATTATTCTGGCAGGAAATTTCTCTTTAGTTCTAGGTTGCTTTTCTCTTTGGTTAGTTTCCATCCGTTGTTCTTGTTTTGCCTTCAGGTGCTTTGGAGAATAGCTTGGCTCCCTCTTCTTTGTGGCAACCCCTAAGATATTGGAACACTGCTATCATGTCACCCCTCGTCCTTTCCTTCATAGACATACCCAATTCCAGCAACTGTTCCTTATACGTTTTAGCCTCCAGTCCCCTAATCATCTTTGTTGCTCTTCTCTATACTCTTTCTAGAGTCTCAACATCTTTTTTACATTGTGGTGACCAAAGCTGGATGCAGTATTCCAAGTGAGGTCTTACCAAGGCATTGTAAAGTGGTATTAACACTTCATGTGATCTTGATTCTATCCCTCTGTGTTAATGCAGCCTAGCACTGTGTTGGCTTTTTCTGGCAGCTGCAGCACACTGCTGGCTCATATTTAAGTGATTGTCCACTAGGACTCCAAGATCCCTCTCAAAATTACTATTATTTAGCAATGTACCATCTATCCTATACTTCCGCCTTTGGTTTTTCTTGCCTAAATGTAGAACCTTACTTTTTTCACCATTGAATTTCATTTTATTAGATAGCCTCCAATGTTCAAGTCTGTCAGGATCCTCCTGTATCTTATGGTTATGTCTCTGGGCAAAAATATCACTTATGTTAACAGCCAATGGTGATGCTTAGCTGCAAAGCAAAGAAGTGCAAAAATAAATTTCCTTTAATCTAAGGGAAAAATGAGGAAAAGAAATGCTGTAATGAAACCAACATGGATATCAGAGGGTTCTCACTTCACGTTGACAAAAAGCAATCAACTGCTCAAATAATGTTTTAAACTTTTCATCTAGCCAGGCCATATCATATGTCCAGGTAGCTGCTGGCCATTTGAGCCAGCATTTGACATAGTAGATGAGCACACTTTTTATAAGTTAACTTGCTTGCACAAATAGCCATGAAATGAGCCCTACAAAAAGTATAATAATACTGTAATAACATAGGGTATGAAGCTAGTTCGCTTCCTCATGGTGCACCTTGGATAGCCCAACAGTATGAACTAAATAAGCCAGACTACTCTGTATACTCTCCTGGCTCTCAAAATATATGGCAATGAAAACAAAAAACAAAAATAGGACATTTTCAGGGAATATAATTCAAATTTGCCAAATCAATGTTGAAGGGCTCAGCAGATCCAAGAACCAATATGTTTCCAAACTTTGATTGGACAGTAACATAGACATGACCATCTTCCAAGAAACACCCATAGAAAACGAAGAACAGCAACTCAGAAGAAGCAAGTTTCATGGCTATGACCTGTTGGAAGGCATCTACCACCACAGCAAAAGCATGGCTACATATGTTAGGAAAAATGTTTATTTATTATTTCTTTATTCATAAAATTTATTGGCCACCCATCTTACCATAAGGTAACTCTGGGTAGCTTACAGTTACATATACAATTAAAACATAAAAAGTTAAAATCAGGCATTAAAATCAAGGATAGAAGAGAGCAGGGCAGAGTGTTTGTTTTTTCAAATTCACTAAAATCAGCACAAAGATTTTGAGCTTAAAAAATTCTGAGCTCTGAGCATTTTGCATATCTATATTTTTAAATCCCTAGTACTGATATTCTAGGCCAAGAAGGCAAGTTAAACTATGCCCATGTTTGTTTGTTACTTTGTTTTATAAACATGAAAACAAGTTCAGGAAAGTTAAAAGAGTTGTTCTGCTGTAATAGCATAATTTGTTTCCTGGGCATTAAATGAGAATGCTGGGATTTTAATTTCACTAGTTGGTTTCCAGCATCTAGTATAATTAATTTTCTCTTACTTTGCTGCTATAGAATCAAGTGGAAACTAATGGTGTAGAACCCCAAATTGTCAAGACCAAAATTAGCTTCTTCAATTCAGCAGTGAAGGAAAACTGTTCTGTCTGTAAAGAACCAGATTGCTTCTATCATGTGGCAAATTCGTAGGGTTGTTTTTTTGCCTACTAGCTATTTTTGGTTTAGTTTTGACTGCCCAGGTCTAAAGCAATTCAGTCTTCCTTTTTTTAAAAAAAAATTATTAAAGGTGGTAGTGCTATGGTTAGAATGCAATATTGCTACCTAACTCTGCCCACAGCCTGGAGTTTGATTCTGACAGGTTTCAAGGGTAACACAGCCTTCCACAAAATGAGGACCAGATTGTTGGGGACAGTGTGCAAATAATGCTTCTATATTGTAAACTGCCCAGAGAGCTGTACGGAGTGGAATATAAGCCTAAGAGAGCTGTATGGAATATAAGCCTAAGAGTATGGAATATACTCTGTATGGAATATAAGCCTAAGAGAGCTGCCCAGAGAGCTGTATGGAGTGGAATATAAGCCTAAATGCTATGACTAAATGCTTTTTAACACTAATAGAAGGTAAAAGTTTTTTAAAAAAATGAGAAGAAAAAAGAAAAATGAGAAGAAAAATATAAGCATAAAGTAGGAAGTGCAGAAAAAAGAAAAAGAAACAAAATCATTTGAAAATCAATTCAAATAAAACTCTTTCCTATGGAGATATATAATTGTTTAGTTGTTCTAAACTGCTTTAAAATCAGTAAATCAAAGTTATTAGTCCGTTTTAAACTTAATTTAAACTTTTGACAACTTTTTTGCATTAAATTAGTCTTCAGTGCTTTAAATTGTTATTTTGCTATTATGTGTAAGTTGGAATTAGATAACCTAAGGCACTTTGGGTCATCAATTCAAAATTTTCTTGCATAAACTAAGAAACAGAATGACCACAGACAGGCAAACAAACAGTGGGTGCAGCAACAACTTCTAACTACTACAAGCTTCCTTATTTATTTTCCTAGCAGGGAGCTTTGAAAATGTTGATCACATGACTGCAGCTGGTCTCAGCATGTGCAGCAGCTGGCCACATGGTAACATCAAGGCATCCATAATTCTGGCAAATTTCAATTCCACAGGACTAGTAGCTCCTCAATTTTTGATACATTCTTTAAATTAGCCCACTTGAAGCATGTTGATTCAGATATTGTTGTCCTTTGTTGAAATAGAGAATTTTAGTAGTATATAAATGAAAGATCATTCATCAGGTAGCTTAACTGCTCTGCTGCATTGATGCCTATCAGATAATGGTCTTCTCCATGGCCCTCATGCTCAAACTCCTGAATCTCCTCGATTCTTACATTTTCCCTCATGAAGAGCAACCTTTCAGAGCACAAAAGGACAATCTCCTGGCTTCTCGTGTACTGAGCTTAAAGCCCAGCATTGTCTTCACTGTTTGCAGAGACACATCCAATTTTTATCTCAGTCTGAAGCCAAATAATTCATACTGTTCTCCTTCTTCTCCTTTTCCTTCTACCCCCACCAATAATTTATCAGTTTTGTAACAAATTAATAATACTTAACTTAGAATTTTTTTCAACAAAACACCTGTGACAAAAGCTGCAAATCTACTTTCTTTTTAAGAAAATAATACACTGATATAAGCATGTCAATAAGTCAATAAAACTGAGGAAAATGCCAGTCACATACATGATTGTGTATAGAGCAGACATGTCAAACTCACGACATTGCCTGACGTCGTACAATGTATTGGGACGGTTTTGCCATTGCCGGCAATGGGGTGGGCGCAGCTTCCACATGATGCATCCGGCCCACGGGCTGGCAGTTTGACACTCCTGGTATAGAGCATTAGGCAACATCAGTGTTTTGACTGTTTGTATATGATTGGTTAGAGAAGGTTTCATGTCAAAATAATTATTTTTCCTATAAACAAATGAATCCAAGCTATCGGTTTGTCTCACAAAAATAATCCTGTCTTGGCTAAATAGAAAATGCTTCAAAAGCCTTTTATGAACTAGCACTACATAATAATTGCAAAGGTATTTTCTTCTGCCCAAAATAGATTTTAATTCCTATAGTTAGAAGGATGTCTCTTTTACTCTTGTTCTCTCCATATATACAAGGCCCAAAGAAGACAAGGATTCAGCCCAATAATCCTTTTGCCTTTTGTGAGTCTTGTTTTCATATCATTTGCAGATATTATGAGTTTTCCTGGTCCCAGGAACAGCAGATGGCCTATTACTTCCATCCACAGTTTTTTTTAGATAGCTTTATGTATCAGGTTTGAATAGAAGGAAGCCTATTCATGGAACAAATAAAAGGTTCTATTTATGGAACAAAGAATCTAATATGGTTAAGAATCTGAAAGGATTTTAAATGTGTTTGTTATAACCTGTTGAGATTATGAAAATAAAATATACTCTCCATTTTCATAAGACTGCCCATGGGATGTGCAAAAAAAGGGTTGATTGTCAACTTAATTATGTTGGAAATGCAAAATGATAATGTGCAAGTTACATATAGTATTTACTTCAATGTTATAATGTGATTTTTGAAAAAGGCACTCTGATTAAAAAATGTAAATATACTTTTTAATTCTATTCCCCAATTTGAAATGTTTCAATATATGAAGAATTATAGTGTTATCAAGTATTAAATATGCTGGATTTGTTTGTTTTCTGCTGATGAGGTGATTGTACATTGACATAATGGAATTCTGTTACTTTGGAATACTGTCTGCTCTTTGGTCATTTATAAATTAAGATTAAAGACATATTGGTATGATTATATTGTATAACCAATTTATAGTTATGCTTAAAAACCAAGCTTATAATCCTTACAAAAGTTAAAGGTATGGGTTGTTGGTTTTTGGTTTTTTTTTTGCTTTCTTTGTATTTACTATTTTGTATTTTTTCTTCTTCTTTCCTTCATTAGAGAGCATGATTTCTTCTGTCACTAATAGGAATGGCCTTTTCATTTTCATTGGCAACAAAACTTTTAAGAAGAAAAAAATATAAGGCATAAGGAAAGTAATTGCCACTACTCTTCACATAACCATTTATCACACAGTTTCCTCACCATAGCCTTTCTTTTCTGAAAATTTAGTATTTTCTAAGAAAGTTCAGATTTAGCTGTGAAATTATGCTCAAGTAAATTCTGAAAAATCAAATACCAAGTAAGCTCATCTTCTCTTTAGGTAAAAGACTCTTTCATATCAAAAATTATCACTAGTTAACAAAATTTTATAATTGCAAAACTCCATATTTTTTATAATTAAAGGTTAAACTGAACAAATTGATGCCCTGACAAACGTAAACAGACATTGAAAATGTCCAGTACTACCAACATCCTCAATATCCAGGATCTCTTTAATGTGACTTTGGCAGCCATTTGCCATTTGAAATTCACTAATATCTGTTTTATACCTCTTTAATCACCAATCATATTAACACATGAAAACTATTAAAGTGAGGATAGAGTAGAGGAGAGGAGAGTAGAGTAGAGGAGAGGAGAGGAGAGGAGAGGAGAGGAGAGGAGAGGAGAGGAGAGGAGAGGAGAGGAGAATTTATGTCAGAACCAAAATTATTCACCAATCAGTAATTCCAGCCACAAAGAACAATGGATATGTATTGTCTGTGGAATAAAGTTAGGGCTACCAGATTTCCAAGCTGATTCACAAATACCAACTCAGTTATTCCATGCATTAATAATGTTCACATTATATATTTGCATATTCAAGATCATGTAAGTTATCATAAAATAACTCAAGCCTAAGAATCATCAATCAATTTTATTCCATATACAATGAAATTAAATGAACTACCTTAAAAGAGAGAGTACTTTTCTCCCCCAGTGGCTTGTAGGCCACTGCAGCGTATATGTATAAATATATTTGTGTATAATTTTATACTGGCAACCAAAAACAGGAAATACCAACATTGGAACAACCATACAATTGCGACAATAAGATTCATTCAGAAAAAATTTCAAAGATACATGAACTGAACCAGAGCTACTGAACCAGCAATTATTCTGATTTTTTTTTAGACAAATGAAAAATATAGCTTTGGGGATACGTATGTTGTACCTTTGGCTACTGGCATTTCTGTATTTCAAGGTAGTTGAGATATATGAACCCATCACTGAGCCAAATTGATTTAGTGGCAATAATTCCCCCTGTTTCCCTTGAGCTCCCTTTTTTTCTGACATCTTTGAAAAATCCAGTTATGTTATACAACTCTTTTTCCAAGTAATGGAAAATCTCTAGCTAGGAATTATTTATTTATATGCATTTGTTATGGCACTTTTAAAATTTTGCTTCCAGCTGATATTACATATAATAAGCAAGTCAACCACTCCCCAGACAACTATAGCCCCACTAGACATCTATTGATTTTTCAATAGTTAAAATCCCACAGTCTTCATGTATATAACTTCTTGTTAATTTTCTATAGTTTGTGAATAAATTTGCTCATTGTGATAGGTGCTGTATACCTCACTGAATCCCATGTTAAATGAAACAATGGGATCTGATGAAGCTTTCAATTACAATTAATTAGTCCAGTAAGGAGATTCGCTCTTAGCAGTTTGTTCAATGTCATAGCACAATTTCCATTTTTGCATTTACCCTTCAAGGTGCTTTACCCAGCTGGGTTTCATGAAAAGAATATTTCTCCTCCATATCTTTCTAACAAAAATTTAGAGCAATTTTACAAATGACACCAGGATATTTGGAGAGGGTGTTGGGAGAGGAGAGGAATAACAGGTGTCTGAAATTTGTGTTTATGCCAAATATTTCCTTTCTTAGCTATATTATTTAGAGCAATCTTATATCATACAAGTTTCCAACTTAGCCCCAAAATAGTAGGTGGTGATAAAAGATTCATGAAGCCCTCTATTATGCAACTTTAATTCATTTGGGAAATGAATGTTTATAACTCAAGAAATAACTTACAGGCAAGATATAGCTGTTATTTATGTGTATCAGCAATGAATTAAACTGTCACAATGAAAATTAGTAATAGTATATCTATCTAACCATCATCTAGTTATATAAACACACACACATACATACAGACACAAATAAATTATAATGCATACTTGTAATACTATCATGTTTCCCCGAAAGTAAGACCTACCCCAAAAATAAGCCCTAGCTTGATTTTGGGGGTGGGCCTAATATAAGCCCTACCCCCAAAATAAGCCCTCGTTTTGTGGTGAGGTGCATGCCTAAAAATCAAGCTAGGGTGGGGGTGGGGTTCTAAGATGAAAAAAAGGATTTATAGTGTTGTGTATTACTAATTGTTATTTACATTAGTTAAACAAAAGTTACAGAACTGAGGTAAAACCGCGGCAGCTTTTGACAGCTGTCAAAAGCTGCCGGGCGAACCGCGCAAGCGCCAAAAGTGACAGCTCAACACGCGCTACAGATGACAGCTCCGAGCTGTCAAAACCAAACGAACCCGATTGGCGGAGACCACGGCGCGGGAGAAGACTCACCCGGGATTGGTCGATCCGCCGGCAGCTGTCAGTATAAATAGTTGTCATGTTCCCTTGTTCTTCGCCTGGTTCAGAATAAAAAGTTAAATTGTTAACTTGCTGTCTCGCCTGCTTCTTAGCTAAAGCACTGGCGACGAAGGTGGGATGCTGCTTGCTTAGCTGAAGTCACTACCTAAGGGAAGAAGAGATTTTTTTCCTTAGCCGAGCTGGTCACTTGCTGAAGTCACTGGAAGTCAAACTTCCATTCAACGCAAGCAGCGGCACCTCAAATACAGACAGCATGACGAATCACGGCCACATTCGAGAATTCGATACCCGCCACCCAGAAGGCTGGGAATCGCATCTGGGCCAGGTAGAAGGGTACCTGGTAGTCAAGAAGATAACGGATGACCGGGCCAAGGCGGCCGCCCTCCTCTGGCTCAGCGGCCCCGCCGTTTATGATGCCGCTGTGGGGATCTTCACCCCGGAGCCGGTCGCCACCATCTCTTATGCAGACCTTACTGAGGGGCTGAGTAAATACTTCATGCTCCTCAAGTCAGAACTCTACTGGAGAGTGAACTTCGCTCGGAAACTCCAGCTTCCTGACGAGTCAGCAAATGACTTCATAACCAGGGTCAGGCATGCCGCACGTCGGTGCCGGTTCCCGGATTTGGAAGACCGAATCCGGGACCAGATTGTCATAGGGCTTAAGGACGAACGGCTGAGGAAGAAGCTGATCGTCAAGCCTGAAATGACAATGACCGATGTGGCTAGAGAAGTCATCGCATACGAAGACTGCCACGGAGACGACCGACGGGTACCGGACAGCGGACCACGGGGGTCCGTGCACCAGGAAGACGGCAGGTTCAGCGGTTCTGAGGACGACGACGGCCCCACAGATATAGACGCGGTGCAACGGCGGTTCGAGAAACTGAGGATGCAACGCAACTACAGGGGGGGCCCTGCCAGCAATCAGAGGGGGCCCAATTTTCCGAATAACAGGGCGAAATGTGCCAGCTGCGGCGGAAGCCACCCCAGGGCAACATGCCGGTTCCGCAGCGCCAAGTGCCACGGGTGCGGGAAGACAGGTCACCTCAAAGCCGTATGCCGCAGCCGGAGCCGGGAAAACCTGCACGACCTGGAGGTGACAGCCGAAGGTATGGCCCCACATACACTAAGAGCTAGGCACAGCCCCAGAACCCCAGTGTCTAACGTAAGGGGAAGGGCAGAGAAACATACAGTCCACAACATCCTTAAGCCCAAAATTAAGGTGGACGTCCGGATTCAGGGAATTCCCTGTGAGATGGAGGTGGACTCTGGGTCCTCCGTCTCACTAATCTCTTGGCAAACGTACAGGGACATTTGTAACCGTAGTAAGGAAGGACCCGCCCTTAGACCCACTAAACTCCGCCTAGCCGACTTCCAGAAAACGCCCATTAAACTCCGGGGAAAAGCTTCCGTCTCCGTAGAGTTCAAAAAATTTAAAGGATCCCTTCCTATTTTGGTGACCCAAGAAAACAGAATAAGCCTGCTAGGATTAGACTGGTTTGAGGCACTAGGAATAGCGTTGACAGGTGTCAACGCCATTCAGCTGTCAAAATTGGAATCCGTCTGCCGTCAATTCGCGGACGTTTTTGACAGCTCACTAGGGAAATACACGGGACCGCCCGTATCACTTAAACTGAACCCAAATGTGATGCCTGTCAGAATCAAGGCCAGAAGGGTTCCCTTCGCTTTAAGGGAAAAAATAGAAGCGGAGCTCGACAGATTAACAAACTTAGGGGTCCTCGAACCGGTAGAAGGGGCCGAGTGGGAGACTCCCATAGTGACCCCAGTTAAACCAAACGGCCAAATAAGATTATGCGCCGATTATAAAGCGACCCTCAACCTCGCTTTAAACGCACATGCCTACCCGGTCCCGGCTGTCAAAGACATCCTGGCGGCCATTAAGTCAGGCGCCATATTTGCCAAATTAGACTTGGCGCAGGCGTATTTACAGTTGCCTGTCACCCCTGACACGGCTTTGGCTCAAACAATAGTCACCCACAAGGGAGCATTCAAAATTAACCGCCTTCAATTTGGCATCTCTGCAGCCCCGGGAATCTTCCAGGAAATCATGGAGAAAACACTTAAGGGAATCCCCGGGGTCTGCCCATATTTTGATGACGTCCTAATTGCAGGGGAATCAGAAAATGACCTGGCTGACAAACTAACTAAGGTACTCCTAAGGTTCAGGAAGGCGGGTCTCAAATTAAAAAAAGACAAATGCTCCATCGGGGTGCCCTCAACAGAGTTCTTAGGGTTTAAAATAGACGCTAAGGGAATTCACCCCACGGACACAAAAATTAAAGCTATCAAAACAGCACCGACCCCCAAAAACAAACAAGAACTTCAGGCTTTCTTAGGGTTAGTCAACTTTTACCACACCTTCCTACCGCATAAAGCCTCCATTGCAGAACCCTTACATAGATTACTAGACAAGGGCAAACCCTGGTCGTGGACCCCTGAGCATGATAAAAGTTTTAACTTCCTAAAAAACTTACTCTCCAGCAGCACAACCGTAGCCCTTTTTAACGAACAGCTGCCCTTATGTCTCGCCTGTGATGCCTCCCCGTACGGCATCGGAGCGGTCCTAAGCCATTTAACTACAGAAGGAATACAGACCCCTGTAGCGTTCTATTCGAGAACGCTGTCAAAACCTGAGCGGAATTACGCTCAAATCGATAAAGAGGCTCTAGCTATAGTGGCCAGCGTAAAAAAATTTCATGATTACCTGTATGGTCGACCATTCACTATTTATACTGACCATAAGCCCCTGTTAGGACTCTTTACAGTAAACAGGCTAACACCACAAATATTATCTCCCCGCATCCTGAGATGGTCTACATTTCTATCAGCCTATTCATACAAACTAGAATACAGGCCAGGGAAAACCATGGGCCATGCAGATGGCCTGAGCAGACTGCCGCAGCCAATTGTTGACCCAGACCCAGCACCAGCTGGAAGGATACTGGCTATCTCAGAACTGCCAGAATGCCCCTTAACTGTCAAAGATATCTCCGCAGCTACCGCGGGAGACAAAATCCTAGGCAGAGTCCTAGGCTATGTCACAACGGGCTGGCAATATGCACCCCAGGAACCACAATTCCAACCTTACTTCTTAAAACAAAAGGAATTATCCACCCATCAGGGATGTCTCTTATGGGGCTGCAGAGTAATCATCCCTGACAAACACAGGCTTAAGGTGCTAGATAGCCTCCACGAAGGGCACCCGGGCACCGTCAAAATGAAGGCTCTGGCCAGGAGCTATGTGTGGTGGCCGGGTATAGACAAACACATTGAGGCACACGTAGCTGGCTGCTATTCCTGCCAGCTAGTTAGAGCAGCTCAGCCACAGGCGCCCGTACATAGATGGGAAACGACAAAGTCACCTTGGTCCCGCATTCATATAGATTATGCAGGTCCGTTCCAGGGACAATCATTCCTAATTGTCGTTGACAGCTTTTCAAAATGGCTGGAAGTGGCGCCGGTAGCCAACACAACCTCCTCGGCCACTATACAAGTTTTAAGGGGATTATTCGCCACACACGGCCTCCCTGATGTTATAGTTTCCGATAACGGGCCCCAATTTACCTCCTACGAATTCCAGAGTTTCACAACGGCGAACTCTATTAGGCACACCACCTCGGCTCCCTTTCACCCATCATCGAACGGCTTGGCAGAGGTGATGGTAAAATCAACCAAGGAGGCCCTGCGCAAGATCATCTCCGGCAACTGGCACCAACGACTGGCACAATTTCTTCTCTCCCAACACACCACGCCTTGCACAACTACCGGAAAGTCCCCAGCAGAGCTTCGCTGGGGCAAAAGATTGACCACCAGACTGGACCGTCTCCACCCAGACAGATCCCCTCCAGACCCAGACCTACCCCTCCATCATAGAACTCTCACCACTGGGCAAGCTGTCTGGGCGAGAAACTACGGGGGAGGAAACAAATGGACACAAGGGGTGGTCATCGAACAAACAGGCCCCTTGTCTTACATCATTGACATCGGACAAAATATACACATCCGCAGACACATAGACCAACTACGCCAACGCAGTCCTCAAACTATAGGGGGAAGGGGTGACGACGAAATACCGACAGAAGCACCGGCGAAAAGACTGGCACGACAGGACTCCCCTGATCGGAGCATACCAGTTCAACACCCCACTCCAATTTACGCAGATCCTGCAGAGCCAAACCCCCCACCCCCGGAACCGACCCAAGAGGCGCCAAGAGAACCAGAACATACTACCGAGGCTACCCCCCGGCGCTCCGAGAGATTAAAGAAACCTCCCACATACCTGAAAGACTATGAATGGGGAAAACCAAAGAAGAAACAGTTGGGGTAAAATCAACTCAATCAGAGGGAGGGGGAAGGGGTGTTGTGTATTACTAATTGTTATTTACATTAGTTAAACAAAAGTTACAGAACTGAGGTAAAACCGCGGCAGCTTTTGACAGCTGTCAAAAGCTGCCGGGCGAACCGCGCAAGCGCCAAAAGTGACAGCTCAACACGCGCTACAGATGACAGCTCCGAGCTGTCAAAACCAAACGAACCCGATTGGCGGAGACCACGGCGCGGGAGAAGACTCACCCGGGATTGGTCGATCCGCCGGCAGCTGTCAGTATAAATAGTTGTCATGTTCCCTTGTTCTTCGCCTGGTTCAGAATAAAAAGTTAAATTGTTAACTTGCTGTCTCGCCTGCTTCTTAGCTAAAGCATATAGTTTCAAAGTTAAAGAGAATTCTCTCTTGCTACAGAATAAAGTTGCAAGATAAATGTGTAGTAAGACAAAAATGACTTGGTTGAACAGAACATGTCTGGCATATTATTTTAACATATAAAAATTTCATCAACTTGCTTATATTCACCTAGTTGCTAAACCCAGTTGAAGCAAGTTTTTGCCTCAGTTTGTATCTTGTTTTTCCCTTGCTGATGTATTTCAAAGATGCTAAGGATAAATTAAACTTTAGTTTGATCTTGGTATGAATTCAGTCCATTATTACTTAATCATCCGCTTTTGGTGCAAGATTCCACTCAGAAACTCGACATTAGTATGCACATGATACTAGCTCTGTATAGAAATAATAAAACACAGGTAGACAAAATGCAAAGACTTTCTCTGTTACAGAGTTTGATAAGCCTCATTCATTTCTAAATATATTTTCATCTGAATTAATGCCAATGCTTATGGAATGAGTTGTCCACAGATTTTTGGATAGACAACTATGACACTCCAAGTATTGCAGAATACCAGAAATTGCAAAGCTTTCATCCACTCTTTCTATTATAATAAATGTTTTGCATTGAAATTGAGCAACACTTGGTGCTGTCCCATGGTGGTCATTTTAAACACACGTTTAAGATATATGCACTTTAAAACTTTCAGAAAAACTTGTCAAGAGTTACCTTATTTCAGAAATATTAATGTTTGTGTCTCTACAATAGTCACGATGGAAGCTTCTCCCAAGTTATATTCAAAAGCTAATGGAACTGCAGTTTATTTTTCTTCCAATATTTACTGTATATTAACATTATGTCCTGCCTCTGAAAAAAGGAAGTTTGCATATGAGATTTAGATAAGGCCACTTGGCTCCCTTCTGTCCTTCAAAATATTACTACCATTTATAGGATCCAAATCAGAAGTCATAGTTTCTCAATGTCTAATAGTATTGCTCTGTACTTCTCTTTTCTACAAGAGGAGCATGTGACTTGTGCCTGTGAACAATACCTTTGAAAGGGTTTCTTTTGATAATGTTTCATTAGCTTTAAGACTTTTCTCCCTACTGATTGTGCTCTCTTTCCAAAAACAAGAGAGAAATACCATATAATTGTGCACTATTTTTTTTTGTTTTATTAAAACCAACCCTGCGTGCCTTCATTCTGTAAGGTTAATAAGTATTCCATGATTTTTCTTTCTCTCTACTCAGATTGTAGCGTATATTTTAAGGTATGCCTTTGCTGATCTGCTTCAGACTATAAAATGTCTTGGCTAAATCTGCTGGGGAGGACTGAGTGAAGAAGAAAAATGATGGAGAAAAAGAGAGACAATGCATGGGAGAAAGAAGTATAAAATACTAAGTATAATCAGGATTACTGAAATTACCCTAAACCAAGCTGCCCTAAAATGCCACTATGCACAAAATAATGCCCACTATTTAGAAAAGATTGTGGCCCTATTGAAGAGTTTATTATTTTACGGTTTTCTGCTTCTTCTCACTGATTAATAGACTACAGACGTTTGATGAACAATTAAGTATTGTTAAGAGATTTGCTGGCAAACATGCTGAATCAAAAGATGTATTTAAAACATGTCCATATACATAATCTTGCTTTTTATAGAATTGTGAGCTTCCCTAAGCTTACTTTTGGACTAAGATCCCATTGATTCATTTTTACACTTGTGAAGGATATGGTAATTCACCACAGTATACTGTTCTGTTGTGGAAAATCAATATTAGCCATTCACAGCATCCCTTTAGGGGATCCCGTTAATAGTTATTTATGATCCTTTGTTGCTTCTGACACAGCAGTACTGATTTTCACTGAACATGCTTTTAATTAACTCACAAATCAATAACATCCACCAAAATAAACTTAGCAACTGTGCAAGTGGGGAGATAATTTTGTTATATTTAGAGAAATTTACCATTTGCAGGAATTGAAACCAAAAGCTGCTTAAGCTCCAAAATACTTTTTTTAATGAGGAAGGTTAGTTTGCTGCTTCATTACTTGATAAGTTTTTATTTTTTATTTATTTTAATTCCATTTATATCCCGCCCTTCTCCGGTTGTTTGGGGTTCAGAGATTTCCATCTCTTTTTAAACTAGCAGAACAAAGAGTCTATCTTTTCTGATTGAGTAAAAATATTAATATAGAAAGAAGTATTACCTTTGGGATCAGAAATTTTGATGCCATTATTTTCTTCACCAGAAGACTAATTAAGGGACATAACAGCCTATGTAGAAGAGAAATAATACTAACAGGATGCCATCTGAAGCTAAAGGTTTTCTTGTATGGCTGCAGAAAGCAGAATCAGGCTGGTTTTAAAATATAAAAGTATGGTAGTGTCTTTACATTTGCTTTCAACAGACCTGATGTCAATGAAATAGTTAGTTATCATTACAAGTAACAGAATAACAGAATTAGAAGGAAGTCTTGGAAGTCTTCTAGCCCAACTCCACGCTCAAAAAGGAGACCTTATGGCTATCTAATCTCTTCTTAGAAACCTCCAGTAATGGAGCATCCACAATGTATGATATATCTTTAAATGAATGGTTGTAAGTCAAGAACTAATAGTATGCCATTTCTGGAGCAGGTTGTTAAAAAAATGGGCAACATACAGCAGTTTAAAAGTCACTAGTATAATGTATGGAAGGAAACATTTCTTTTGTCAGAGGAGATGGGTCTGCCTGCTTTTGCTGTTCAGTAAAAATTGTTCTAAAATCATTGGCATTTCTAATGATCAAATTTTTATTTAAAAAAAATCCTAGGAGATCTCTTAACATTAGCTATTTGGGCATAGCTAATCCTATTGACGCGGTGGCTCAGTGGGTTAGGACGCTGAGCTTGTCGATCGGAAGGTCGGCAGTTTGGCGGGTCGAATCCTGAGTGCCGTGTAGCAGAGTGAGCGCCTGTTACTCGTCCCAGCTTCTGCCAACCTAGCAGTTCAAAAGCACGTAAAAATGCAAGTAGAAAAATAGGGACCACTGCGGTGGGAAGGTAACAGCGTTCCGTGCGCCTTTGGCATCTAGTCATGCCGGCCACATGACCACAGAGACATCCTCGGACAAGCGCTGACTCTTTGGCTTTGAAACAGAGATGAGCACCGGCCCCTAGAGTCGGAAACGACTAGCATACATGTGCGGGGGAACCTTTACCTTTACCTTAATCCTATTGTGAAGTGAACACATCTTGATAAACAGAAGTAAAGGCAGGTGTTTAGAGGGGGAAAATGTTAAGTTTTGTTGTTTTTCTTTTCTCCTTCAGTGAGAAAAGATTGAATTTGGGGATGGTATTGTTTTGAACCTGTATGTTAAGGTACATCATGAAAGAAATTTGTGGCTGCCAAGGGTCAACTTTTGAATGCCTATCTGGACATTTGTCTCCAGTCCTGAAAAAAAAAATGCAAACTGAGTGGAGGAATCCTGCTTTGTAAATTCATTGGTAAGTGTTTTTCAATCCTAGCACCTTTAAGATGTGTAGACTTCAATTCCCAGAATTTCCAAGTCAGCATGTAGAAATCCATATATTTTAAAGTTTATAAAAATTGCATTAGTGTATGAGACTGAACCAGGTTTATACAACTGATCAAAAATGTAAGAGTGTTTCTGCTTCAAGCTTTCTGAAAGCTGGAATAAAAGATCAAGATATTGATTTTGTATTTCTGTGTCCTGGCGCTTTTTTTTTCAAAAAGTTTTTATTAGGTTTTTTTCCATACATTCAATAATAGGTTTTCAAAAAACATGCTGTCTGAGTTTACATTCTCTAATAGATATTTAATTCCTAATCTTTTTTCTTTCCTCTAGCCATCGATAAAATAAGTCCCAAGTTTGATAATAATCTGTTTCTTCTTTTTCTTTCAGTCTCATAGTCAGTCTGTCCATCTCAGTGCATTCTAGTATTTTTTTAATTATTTTTTCATCTGATGGTATTCCTTCATTTTTCCAATATTGTGCGAATATAATTCTTGCCACTGTTGTTTGCTTTCCATTTTCAAAGTTAATATAAAATTATACATTTTCTTAATTAGTTTCTCATCCAAAGTTAACAATATCTTATCAAACACAGTTTGTTCCTTATAAAATCCATACAATTTAATATATTTATCATATCTGGCTTGCGTTTGTAAATGTGCCCACCATGATAGATTGATAACCTGATTTTCCATTTCTTGTTTAGATTTTAAATTCCCTTCAGAATTTAGAATATCTCTATAGGTCCAGATTTTTTTCAAAGTTCACTAAATTTGGGTGTACAAATGCTTCCATTGTTGACAACCACCCTGGAATTTTCAAATATATTTTACATTTTATTTTTTCCCATGTTGTTAACAATGCATTTCTTATATAATGATTTTGGAAATATTTATGAACTTTTTTTCGCCCATACCATAAAAAAAGCATGCCACCCCAATTGTAAGTCATGCCTCTCCAGATATAACAGTCTTTTATTTCTAAGAGCTATCCATTCTTTTACCCATGTTAATATGGATGCTTGATAATATAAAACCCACTCTGGTAGACCAAATCCTCCATTTTCCTTGGCATCTTGTAACATTTGCATCTTGATTCTAGCTTTCTTTCCTTGCCAAATAAATTTCAAAATTAATAAATTTAAGTCTTCAAAAAAAGTACTCAAGTTTTATAGGTATTGTTTGAAATAAGAATAAGATTTTCAGTAGTATATTCATTTTCACTGTAACAATTCCTCCTAATATTGACAATTGCAAGTTTTTCCATTTTTCCAGTTTTATTTGGTTCAATAATTTTGTGTAATTATCTTCTTTTATCGTTGAACATCTTGCTGTTAAAAGTGTTCCCAGATATTTAACCTTTTTAACTATCTGCAGTTCTGTTTTTTCCAACATTTCGGGGGTTTTTTGTTTATCTATAAGGTTTTTAAATATTACTTTAGTTTTTTCTCTGTTTATTTTCAGTCCTGCCATTTCTCTGTATTGTTCTATCTTTCCCAATAGTTTAGGAATCATCTCCAAAGGTTCTTTTAAAATGAATACTAAATCATCAGCAAATGCTTGTAATTTATATGTTTTGCCTTTTATTTCAAGCCCTTTAATTTCTATATCTTCTCTAATATTTCTGTTTAAAACTTCCAGAGTAAAAATAAATAACAATGGAGATAATGGACATCCTTGCCTTGTGCCTTTTCTTATCTCAAAGTTCTCAGTATAGTCTCCATTCACAATTACTTTCGCTGTTTGTTTATTGTATATTGTTTTTATCATACTTATAAAATTCTGTCCAAAGTCCATTATTTGTAATTGCTGAATCATAAATTGCCAGGAAACATTATCAAATGCCTTTTGGGTATCTAGAAATATTAGTGCCAGTTGTTTCCCTGGGTGTAGTTCATAATATTCTAATATATTCATTACCACTCTTAAATTGTTTTTCTTTTGTCTGTTTGGCAAAAAACTGTTTTGATCTGAATGTATAAATTCAGTTAAGTATCTTTTCAGTCTTTCCACCATTATTGAAGTAAAAAATTTATAATCTACATTCAGTAAGGATATCGGCCTATAATTTTTTATCTGTGTCAAATCTGAGTCTTCTTTTGGTATTAAGGTAATATTTGCTTCTATCCATGTATTTGGGAATTTAGCATCCAACGAAAGTTCATTGAAAACATCTTTCAATGGTTCACTTAGTACATCTTGTAAGGCTTTATATAACTCTGCCGATAGTCCATCTGGCCCTGGTGTTTTCTTGTTTTGTCTTCTGATGGCCTCTGTTGTTTCCATCATTGTTATTTTTTCCCTTTAGCACAGGGGTGTCAAACTGCTGGCCCACTGGCTGGTTTCATCATACCGAAGCCATGCCCACCCCATTGCTGGCAATGCAAAAAGAGTCGTGATACATTGCAACATGTCATGTGATGTGGCAAGTTTGACACCCATGCTCTAGCATAATCTTACAGGTTTCTGGAATTTTTGGAAGGTTATTTTCTTCCAAATAATGGATCATTCCCTGTCTTGGATTTTTTTCTATTGCGTACAGTTTCTTGTAATATTCTTTAATTATCTTTTTATTTCTTCACTTTAAAATTGTAGACAACCTTTTTCATCTACTAAATTGTTTATCATTTTCTTCTCCTTCTGTTTTTTAAGTTTATATGCTAACCAGCTTCCTGATTTATTTGCATTTTCAAAAAAAAATTGTTTTGCTCTTTTTATTTGCGGTTCCAATTTTTCTAAATCCAACAGATTTAGTTTGTGTTTTATTGTTTCCGTTTCTCTTTTCAGAGTCTTCTTTTGCAGATTCATTTGCAGTGCTAATTCTAATTTTCTAATTTTTTTCTTTTAATAGTCCATACTGCTGTCTTTTCAGTTTGTTTGTTTGGTGTTTTTTTTGCCATGTATGTTATAATTATACCTCTAAAGTATGTTTTGGCTATGTCCCATACATTTTGTAATGTTGTATCCTCTTTTTTGTTTTCTTTGAAGGAAAACTCCATTTCTTTTTTTGCTAGTTCTATAAATTCTCTTTCTTTTAATACAGATTGGTTCATCTTTATTTATTTATTTATTTTGTATTTCTCTTCACATCATCCAATTTCCTGCATATTTGTCCTCAGTTCAGATGTCATCCAGATCACATCATATTCTAGACCAGGATATTTGACTGTTTGAATAAAATATATATTGTAATTTTCTCAGATTAATTTCCCTCCAAAAATCTTGTATTCCAATTTCTTCTATCACATTAAAGAAGGTCTTAAGTAATCTTCTTCTTCCTGTTTTTCCTGTTTTACTACTTTTATAGTCTAATGTCCCATCCACTATCGCATTAAAGTCTCCTACTAAACAAATAGTTTGGTACTCCATTTCTATTATTTTTCTATGGAGATTTTGATAAAATTCTTCCTGGTTGTTATTTGGTGCGTATATTACTACTAACAATGTTTGTTTTTGATGTAAGTATATTTCTACCATCACAACTCTTCCTTCTTCATCTGAATAAATCATTTTAGAATCTATTATCTCTTTAATATATATAGCAACACTTCTTTTTTTTTTCTGTTGTGCTGATGCATGATAAAGTTTCCCAATTTTGGGATACTCCAACAGCTTATAATATTGGTTTTTTTATATGTGTCTCTTGCAAACAAATTATATCTATATTTAATTTTTGTAGTTTTCTAAAAAAATGTTTCTTTTTGATAGGGAGTTTAGTTCCATTTTCTTTCTCCATTTCAGTTATTTATATTTAGGTCTAGTCAATCTCACGATCCTCTGATCTCTGGCAATTCCTTTACTCTCTTGATCAGATTTCTCTTTCTGTTCTCCTGTTTGTATAATTGCTTCTTCAGCTGATTCTTCTATTAGTTTCTGGTCTTTTCTCTTCTCTTGCTGATGTTGCACTCCTTCATTTAAGAATGCCCAGTTTCTTTCATCAAAGTCTTGTGCTTTCCAAATGAATCCAATCGGTCTCTTGTATTATTCCAGTTGATTAAAATCCTTTCTGGCATTAACCGTCTGAGGTTTATGCCTTTTGCAGTCAGCTTTGTAGTGAAGAAATGATATTGTCTTCAAATATCTCTTACTCTCTTGAGTATTTGCTTTAAGAATACAATTTCTTTATTTTTGTATTGTAATGGCTCATCTCTAACTTTTCTCAGTATTTCATCTCTTGTTGTTTTCTTTATAAATGTCACATGCACTTCTCTGGGTAGCTTGTATTTCCTTGCGTAACTTGAATTTATTTGAAATATTTTATCTATCTCCATTTACTTCTCTGCTCTGTCTGCTTTCAAAGCCTCTGCCAGGAGATCAATAATCACAACTGCTCTATTTTCTTCTCTATCTTCAGGAATATTCTGAAATCTTAAGTAGTGTTCTGCCTTCTCCATTTCTAAGTTCACCACTGCTGTTTCTAAATTTTGGTTTGCTTGTTCTAATTTTTCATTTTCTTGCATTAGTATTTCCATTTTTTTGTCAATATCATCTGATTTATTTTCCATTTTATGAATTCTTTGTTCATTTTTAACAATCATTTGATGGTGGACTTCAAATTGTATCTTTATATCCAAAATTTCTTAGCTTAATTTATCAAAGTTACTTTTGTCTCTTCACAATTTTTTTTTGCATTGATTCTTGAATCAGTTTTAATGTAGCTTGCATCTCGTTTTGAGCTGTGCTTATTTTCTCATGCTGCAGCATTGTTACAGTAGATCCCTGGGTTGTTGGGCTAGGTGTTCCAGCAGAGGGTGCAGAGGAAGTCTTTTTCATAAGTCTGGTGAGGTTTGATGTACTCATTTTTCCAGCTAGGCCAAAATCCAAACCATAAAAGGAGCCAACTATTTTAGACTAAATCCAATATCTCAAGGATAGAACACAAAATAGAGCCAGCAAAAGGAAAAAGGAAAAAAAGCAAACTATCTTAGGCTAAATCCAACCAAAAAAGAACAAGCCAACTACTTTAGGCCAAATCCAAATCTTCCAGTCAGGTCTCAGATGTAAAACATTTGCTGTCTCCAAATAATTCCTGTTTTGGTTATATCCAGAGTCAACAAGTATAATTGTAGCAAGTTTTTTCTCTTGTAAACTCACACAAAGGCACTTTGTTTATACCAGGTGTTGTTTCAAGGTCAAACACTTTCAGATTTTTTTATTTAATATTACTGTAGTATCCTCTTTCACCACTAGATGTCCTCATGCACTATTCTGTCAATGTCTGGTTTTTAAAAAATATTAAAAAGGTTTTTTTAAAGTTCTTTATATGTTATTTACCCTTGAAGTTATACATAAAAATATTTTCCATCTCCTGTAGATTAAGTAGTCTTTCTTTAAGTCAATCCAGGTTCAGTTTTTAAAGGTTTTTTTTTTATATTCCTTAAAATCTTTCCCCCTTCTGTAGTTGTTCGCTGCCTTTAACTCTCTTCTCCCCTAGTCCTTCTGGGGTCTTTATCACTCTTTACAAACAGGGGATCAACATTTTTAAGTCCAAAAGGAAAAGGAAAAAGAACTGGCTCACCCAGTTTCAGCACCTTTTTGATAATCAGCTGTTTAGCGGAGCACCATGGCTCCTCACTTCTCTTCTGGCTGGTGACGGCTTGGGCTGCCTGGGCTTACCAGGCAGCCTTTCCTCCATCCTTTAGAGGGTTTCTTCAGTCTATCTGGACCGATTGCCATCTGGTCCAGACTCCTGAGGTATCACTCCTTCTTCATTGACCCTCAAGGCAACTTTCTGACCCCTTAGGGTCACCAGGCAGAAGGAAATCGGGCTGGGAAGCTGGAGCCCTGGCTTCTTCCACCCATCTCACTGAACGCCAAACCGGAAGTCTCTATGTCCTGGCTTTTAAAATACACAAACATAAACACAAATACACAGAGATACACAGACACAGACACAGACACACACACACACACACACACACACACACACACATAATCCTAATATATATGTATATGTATGTGTGTGTGTGTGTTAAATATCATGATCTTATATTTAGCTTTCACACAAATATAACATAACATAATATAATAAAATATTATAATATGTGTCTGTGTCTGTGTATAAAATTTTCAGTAAATAGTAACAAAAAAATTACTATGGCCCTTCTTCACCAGATAATATAGTTCTTCTTTAATTATATCCATCTTTTTTCTGTCTGTCACTCCTAAGACAGCAGCATCAGCCACCATAGATTCAGTATGCCCATATTAATTAGGTTTTAATACTGTGAATTGCTGCTTTCACAGTCATCTTTGGCACTCTTTACATAGTAATCAGAGGGAACTAGAAAGTTTGCCAACAGAACCATTGTCTTCTCCTGGAAGGCCTATCTTACCTAAAGTGTATGAAAATATTATGTAGGAAAAATGACAACCTTTTAACCATTGTAAATCTATGTTATCCTTGTCTCCTTTTTTCCAGCTTTCCTAGTATTAGATCTTTTGGGAGAGAACTAGGTCTAAGGTGCTTGCATAATATATCTGAAATAGGATAATTTGTGCCTGGTTATTTGTGCCTCAAGTGAGAAATATATATTGATTTGTTCAATATTTTATTTGTTTTCTTGGCTATTCATGATATATTCATGGTATATTTGAACCAGAGTTCAAAGGGGCCAATACACTTTCTATATTGCTTCTTTAAAGTCCAATTTTTGGTTCCATATAATGTCACAGGGAATATAATGTCCTTCGGGAGAGGGGCGGTATATAAATCCAAATAATAAATAAAATATCATAGCGTACATGATTCTGATCATTAGTATTAATTAGTTTATAAAACCACGGGTACTTGATCTATGCCATTTAAGCAGTCAAAATTGAATTTCCTTTAAATTATCATATTTACGATTTATTGTTGCAAATTATCTTTACCACGTGGTTCACATAGCAATGTAATCCAAATATAAACAATGTAAAAATATTTTTGTCATAAAATACATTTCAAGATAGTAAAACATAACCAACTCCATATCTCTCTCTTTTTCTTATTACATCAAAAATACATCAATGAAGAAGAAAATTTGACAGTATTACTTTGGGTTGAAATGCCTGTTAACCTACTTGGATATGAGGATGAATAAGTAGGAGGAAGGAGAAAAATGTGTGGGTCAAGGAAGAAAGTGAGATATGAAGAGTAGATTACATTCTTCTTAGTAAATTACTAAAATCATGATAACACCATCCTATCAAATATATATTTTATATATATTAAAATCCATTATCTTAAGGAGTTATATATTTGACTAGTCTATCTGTATCTTGACTTCTAACTCTATTGAATTTTGTAAGATTTAATTTAGAAAACCATCCTCTACCATAAGACAGCAGCTTTCATCTAGGCCTAATTTATAGGATCTAACCACTATATCATAATGTGTTCTAAACACATAAAAATAATTTTATTCAAATCTATGAAACAATTTCTGCAATTTATGACAATGAAATTATTTCTCTCAGGAACAACTAAATTCAAAATAGCCTCATAAAGATCTGTACAATGGAAAATTACCTCTAAATATAAAGAATTTAATTTTTATTGCAGCAATAGTTGTTTTAAGAGTGTGAAATCATCTTCATTGGACATTCTATGGTTATAACATCAGTCATGTTTGTTGGTCTTTCTGAGTTGCCTAATATTTAGAAGAGTTTTCCACTGGAGATTCTTTCCCATAATGGCTAGTATGGTGCAAGGTTCTGTAAAGAGATCCTTCCAGTCACGAATATTAATTGGTACTCCAATGGAAAACAGCTGCTTGTATCAGAAATAATTATTATCTACTTCTGACACATTTATGAGTTTTCCCCTTCATTAATTTTTATCTGCAAATGTTCATTGTTGTGGTAGGATGATTTTTAGAACAAACATCTGGTTTTTACAACCGTTACTGGAACCTTTCAAGGTTTCAATCTGATAACCACTCACATTTAACGAGTAAAGTGATTGAACCATTTGTCATTTTTTTGTATGATATTACCAATGTTCTTGCTTTTAGAAGTGTCTATTTTGTTATATAGGTTTTATTTAGTTGATCAGCTTTTTTTTCTTTCTTTTTCTTACTGTAATATATAGTCTTGGGATTCTACATATACAAGGCACATACAAAAAGAGAGAAGATTAAAGAAGACAAGGCAGACTCAGAAGAACATGGAGACACAACATCAAAGACACGCTACAACAGCATGAAATTGAGGCCAACAGAACTCAAGAACCAGAACTTTGTATTTCCTTCAACACCCAAAATGATGAAAGAGGAAATAAAGAAGAGAAGAAGAAGAAAGCATAGTCTGATACTCCATATATTATAATGAAAGATTTGCAATATAGAATCACAGGACTGAAAGGTGCCATTCCAGGTACTGAAGTTAATCTTGGCTCTGTACAAGAATCCAAATTAAAGCATTGCAGACAGATGGCTTTTTAGCCTCTGCCACAGCTTGAAGGGGAAGGGAAGGGTACCACCTCTCTGGCTTATTGTTCCACTGTCAAACAGCTATATTAGGAAGAATTATTTTTATTTTTTATTTTTATTGTTTATCCTAACATTCATTGAGAACAGGAATGTGATATTTAGTTATCATTCTGCAGATTGTCCTCGGGGAACAAACATTCTGTCAGCAATCCATTTGCAATGACATGCAATAAGGTAGACTTATGACCGGTCTTTCATTGCAGTCATTGCAGCATGCTCTCACTCACATGATTGTGATTCAAGTGCTTGGCAACCAGTTTGCAATGACAACAGTTGCCATTTCATGTAGTCACATGATTCCTACTGGCAATCTGCACAGCCAGCTTCCAACAAGCACAATCATTGGGAAAGCTGACAAGAGATTGCAAATGGAAATCCATGACTGTAGGGTGCTGAAACTGCAGGATTTGTCTAATGATGCTATCTGGAACATGTACATTTGTTGTTGTAAATTGGCACATTGATGTGACATCACATTTTGCAGCCACATCACTTAGTAAAAATGTGATGGTAAAAGTGATAGCAAAGATAACAAAATTGATCGCTTTAATTAAATTGAATTAAATTTATCTAGTTTTGTTTCTACTTGGAAACCATTTCTGAACTTTGCTTGAAATTGAAAAAACATGAAACTTTGATTTTGATGATTAGAATGCTTTTGTAATTATTTTTCTTTCTACTGCACTGAAACATGTTGGTAGCCAGCAGTGTGTGGCAGTAGCCAAAAAAGCTAATACAATCCTTGTATAAACAGAGGCATAGAATCAAAATCATGTGAAGTATTACTTCTCCTTTATAAGCCTTAGTAAGATCACACATGGAATACTGCATCCAGTTTTAGTCATTATGAAAAAGATGCTGAGACTTTAGGAAAAAGTGCAAAGAAAGCAACTAAGATAATCAAGGCCTGGAGACAAAAACATATGGAAAACAGTTGCAGGAATGGGTATGGCCAGTGTAGAGAAAAGATGGACATAATAGCAATATTCTACTATTGCAGTGTTTGAGAGGTTGCCACAAAGAGAGGGGAAAACTTATTTTCCAAAGCACCAGAGGGCAGGGCAAGAAACAATGATGGAAACTAATCAAGAAAAGAAGCAACTTGAAACTAAGGAAAAACGTCCTGACAGTGAGAACAATTATCTAGTGAAGCAGCTTGCATTCAGACGTTGTAGGTGCTTCAGCACAGGAAGTTGTTAAGAAGAGACTGGACAATCACTTATCTGAAATGGTATAGGGTCTCCTGTTCAAGCAGGAGGTTGGACTAGAAGACCTCAAAGTTCCCTTCCAGCTTTATTCTGATTGATTTATTTCTTTCTCTGTCTCATTTCATTTTTCTCTTTCTCTCATTTTTTTCTAACTTTTTTATATTTTTATCATATAATGAAACTTAGGAAAATTTGTTGGAGAAAAAGAACAACAGTATTTTTTGTCCCAATAACCATACTTAAACAAGGACTACCTGTATAATCTTTTAAAACCTGAAAGTCACTACCACAAGATTCCTTTCCGATCCATCATTGTTACTCAGATATTATCAGTTAATCTGTAGAGTTAAATATTTGCTACAACATTTGCCATTTTAGTTCCCATTTTTCCTGCATATAGAGTAAAGTAAAGTAAAAGTAAGGTAAAGTTTCCCCCGCACATGCCTGCTAGTCGTTTGTGACTCTAGGGGCCGGTGCTCATCTCTGTTTCAAAGCCGAAGAGCCAGCGCTTGTCCGAGTACATCTCCATGGTCATGTGGCCGGTATGACTAGACGCCAAAGGCGCACGGAACGCTGTTACCTTCCCACCGGAGTGGTCCCTATTTTTCTACTTGCATTTTTACGTGCTTTCGAACTGCTAGGTTGGCAGAAGCTGGGACGAGTAACAGGTGCTCACTCTGTTACGCGGCACTCGGGATTCGACCCGCCAAACTGCCGACCTTCTGATCGACAAGCTCAGTGCCCTAACCCACTGAGCCACTGCGTCCCTCTGCATATAGAGTACATACATGCAACTGGATCTTCTGCAAGCAAGTCCAATGAATCAAACCAGTCCAATGAAATGTATATCTGTGTGTCACAAAGATATCACTTTTTAGGAACTGATCAGACATTCAGCATATATACAGACATCATGTTTTTCTTTTATTTGTAAACTGAGCAAGTACAGAAGTGTTTCAGCAATGGACGAATGTCCAGATAAGGATCTTTCTGAATAAATGAAGGACAAAATGGATAAGTACAAAAAATGAAAGAGGGAGATATAACTAAGGCAGAATAATAGCAGATAGCCCGAATCTGCAAAGATGAAGTTGGGGAAAGGCTGACAATGAACAAATACTTGCAACAAAAGTCAAAGATAATTTTTAAAAAAAGTTTCTTTCAGCATATAAATAACAAAAAAAAAGTCAAGGAAACAGTCGGTCCACTAAAGAGAGAAAATGGCAAGAAAGTAATAGGCAGTAGAGAGAAAGCAGAGCTGCTTAACTCATTCTTTGCATCAGTCTTCACACTAAAATAAACTATAGGCCAACCTACCAAAAACATAACTGTAAAAGACGAACTAGAAATAAGAATTACAATAAGCAAGAAAATACTAAGTGAACACCTGTCTGACCTTGATGAATATAAATCACCGGGACCTGATGGATTACATCCCAGAGTTCTGAAGGAGCTGGCAAAAGTTACCTCAGAACCATTGTATCATATCTTTAAAAAGTCTTTGAGCTTTGGGGAACTATCAGAGGATTGGAAAAGAACTTATCTTATCTTCAAAAAAAAGGGGGGGAAAGACCCAGGAAACTACAGACCAATCAGCCTGACATCAATAATCAAGAAACAGATCTGTGAACATCTAGAAACAAATAAAGTTATAACTAGTAGCCAGCATAGATTTGTTAAAAACAGATCATGCCAAACCAATCTTATTTCATTCTTTGACAAAATGACTAAATTAGTAGACCAGCAAAATGCTGTGGACATAATATATTTAGACTTCAGCAAGGAAAGTAAGCTAGAAAAATGTGGGATTGACAGCATCACCCCCAGATGGATTCGTAACTGACTGAAAAACCATGCTTAACGAGTAGTCCTTAATGGTACAACATCTACATGAAGAGAAGTAAGCAGTGGAGTACCACGAGGTTCTGTCTTAGGCCTAGTACTCTTCAATATCTTCATAAATGACAGATGAGAGAATAGAAGGAATAGAATAGAATAGAAGGAGGCTAATGCCTCCTTAAGTAACACCAGCTGCCTGCAATTAGTGCAGGTTCGCATCCCACCAGGCTCAAGGTTGACTCAGCCTTCCATCCTTCCGAGGTAGGTAAAATGAGGACCCAGATTGTTGGGGGCAATAAGCTGACTTTGTAATAATGCCGCTTGGGGTGTGTGTGAAAGCCCTAATAAGCAGGCATATACATAGAATGAAGGCTACTGCTAAGCTTGTAAGCCGCCCTGAGTCTTCGGAGAAGGGCGGGGTATAAATGGAATTAAAATAAATAAAATAAATAAATAAATTTGCAGATTCCTGCAAATTTGGCAGGAATAGCCAACACCTCAGAAGACAAACTCAGAATCCAGAAAGATCTTGACAGACTTTAACAATGGGCTGTATTTAACAAAATGATATTTAACGTGAAGAAAAGCAAGGTTTTACACCTGGGCAGGAAAAACCAAAGGTACAAGTACAGATTAGGCAAAACCTGGCTCAAAAACAGTAACTGTGAGAGGGACCTTGGAGTCCTAGTGGACAATCATTTAAACATCAGTCAGCAGTATGCTGCAGCAGCAAAAAAGGTAATACAGTCCTTGGTTGTATAAACAAAGGCAGAGAATCAAAATCATGTGAAGTATTAGTACCACTTTATAAAGCCTTTATAAGGCCACATCTGGAATACTGCATTGAGTTTTGGTCATCACATTACAAAAAATATTTTGAGGCTTCGTAAAAAGTTCAAAGAAGAGCAACTAAGATGATTAAAGGCCTGAAGACTAATTGCCCCCTGATGGCATTCAAGTGCTGTATCAAGGGGTTGAGCATCAAGCTAGGGGATCAATTGGGATGAATTGCAGGTGTCCCCAAATTATACTGTAATCCCATTCAGGTCAGAGGGGAGGGTAGGTTTGCCCTGACTAAGAAAGATCTGAGGAGGAACCAGGCGGAAGATCTCCTCTGTGGCCTGGTTGATAAAGCTTTGAGAAGTGGTCAGCGAGAGGTTCTACTTACCAATTTGCCAAGAGGAACCCGAGTGCTGTACAAGGAGTGGGATCACTTACAGTTTAGTGATGGAATGGTTTATCAGAGGGGCCTTTCGGATGGGCTTGAAGAAAGGTGGCAACTCTTGCTTCCAGAGAAACACAGAGAAGCAGTGTTGATTGCGCTACATGACAAGCATGGGCATTTTGGGCCAGAAAAGACTTTTAAGTTAGTAATGGATTGATTCTACTGGCCCTGCATGAAGACGGAAGTCAGGGACTATTGTAGATCTTCTCTGTGTTGCATCCAGAGAAAAACTCTACCTTTAAGGGCTGCGCCAATAGGCCATTTGCAAAGTTATGGGCCCTTGGATTTGGTTTGCATTGTTTTTCTTTGCTTGGAACTGGATGTAAGAGAGCAAGGAAATGTATTGGTTGTGACTGATCATTTTACCCATTATGCTCAGGCCTTCCCGACAAAAGATCAGCATACTGTTACAGTAGCTAAAGTATTGGTGGAGAAGTTTTTTGTACATTATGGGCTGCCTCAGCACATACATTCTGACCAAGGGAGGGACTTTGAAAGCAGGCTTGTTAAGCAACTACTGGGCTTACTGGGCATTCAGAAGTCCCATACCACCCCTTATCATCCACAAGGAGATCCGCAGCTTGAGAGGTTTAATCATACTCTTTTGAACATGTTGGGGACACTTGCTGAAGAACAGAAACAACACTGGACACAACATATTTCTACTGTTGTGCATGCATATAACAGTACAAGGAATGATGCCACCAGGTATTCCCCATATCGGTTGATGTTTGGTAAGGAAGCCCGCCTGCCAGTAGACATAGTCTTTGGCACCTCAATGGATGAGACCTCAGTTAGGTCACATCGTAATTATGTGGATAGATTGAGAAAGAATTTGAAGGGGGCTTATGAAAAGGCCACAGAGGCCACAGGGGTTCGGGAATAGCGAAATAAGAGAAACTATGATTTGAAAGTAAGAGTCCAGGATTTGCAGTCTGGTGATTGGGTGCTATTAAGGGATTTGGGTCCCTCTGGGAAGCACAAGTTGGCAGACCGGTGGGGTCCCCAATTGTATGTTGTTAATTAGAAGCTGTCGGGATTACCAGTGTATCAGATATGACCAGAGGGAAGTTCAGGGCCTTTGAAAGTGTGGCATCAGAACCCTTTATTGCCATTGAATGAGGCAGTATAAGACACCCAGCCAGTCACCACAACCGAGCCCCATATAGTGGAAAGGAGGTTAGGAACTAGGGCGAAACCCGATCTGTCTTTAGGAAAGGAAACAGAAGACTCTGAAGAAGAAGAGAGTTGTATAGGTTGGTTGTGGTCATCAGTGGATATTGGGATCATACCCCCCACTGTGGGTAGTGAGGTGGAATTAGAACAGTCTGGGCCTGACATTTCAGAACCCTTACCTAGAGCTTGCAAAAGGGAGAGTACTATTCAAAGATTTGAGGTAGGGGATCAGCCTAGGGGATTATTGGGACAGGAGGGGTCATTGACCCTGGAGATCACAGAGTTAGGGCAGCCATTAGAGATGGATCAGGTCACTTCACATGTTACGCAATCACCAGCATTAGAAGAGGAGTTGCCAGTCCCGGTACTTCTGGGGGTGCAGAGTTACAAGGGGATGGCAAACGTGATATTGCCAAGCCTAAAGTGCAGAGACCAAGGTGGGTGAAGAGATTAACATATGATGCCCCAGGCCATAGCATGGAGAGAGAGAGAGTGATGATTACTGTGTAATGAAGGTTGATTTGTTTCCGGATAATATAGATGCTTAGCAGAAAGTTCCCTATTCTTTGGGGAACCAAAAAAACTGTTTAGGTGGGGGAAGTGTGTACCGGGGCTGGCTGAAGGGCTTTGCAGGAGCCTGGCCTGGGAGAGGGAAGCTCAGACAGCTGCTGCCAGTTTTGGGCACACCAGGTGTGGATCGGGCGGAAGGAAAGCAAAAGGAGGGAAGAAAGGGGGTGGGGGAGGTTGTTGCTGTTTGTCAGAGAGGGACCAGGTGAAGTCAAAGAGGGGTTGCAGGTTTGACTATCGGGGCTAGGGGCTGGCAATCTTTGTTCCTGGAAGCCCCCGTTTGACGACAAGAGTCTGCCACCTCCTCACTTCACATGAGCTTCTGCTAGAAGAGACACTTTACTAACACCTAGAAAGCGCAGCTGCAGAGCTCGATGGAGGGGAATGGGGCTGGGAGGGCCTAGGCTTTGGCGGCCTCTGAGGGGGTAACTCTACACCTATATGGCATTACTTTCTTAGTCTGGTCTACCCTCTAGTACTGACAGGTAACACTATTTTTTTAATTAGGAGACATTAAATAATAATCAAAAACTTTCCCTATTCTTAACTGAATCTCAGAGGGTTTTACTGGTGGCCAGATGGGAAAAATCTTCATATCTTGGTACTTAAGCTGTTTGGTAATTTCTTCGCTGCTATATAAAATTTTGAAATGTTCTTATAGACCTTTAAGGAGATGGCACTATGCAATTGGTAATTTATCATTGTATTAGGACAGAATCAGTGGTGGGATTTAAATATGTGAACAACTGGTTCTCTGTGTGGATGCCACTTCCAGAAGTCTGTTATGGGCCTGGGCAACAAAAAATTAGCTACCGCTTCTGCAGAGGTGGTGCAAACCAGCTGAATCCCACCACTGGACAGAATCATGTGGTTATATAAAAGTCCAGTGAATGGCCAAATAAATTGAAGGATTTAATTCTAAAAGAAAATAAAATTGAATACTTCAAACACAGTTTCATGTTGAAAAATGGCACAGCACTGCTACTATACACCTTATCTTGAAGTGTTAATAAAGCTAAAATTATACTTATTTACATTATTATTTATTAATGTGATGGAATAAAAATACTTTAACTTTCAGCAACCCAGCACAAACAATAGATTGAAGACATGACAGACCAATTGTTCATCACAGAATGAAAATCGTGAGTGTATTATCTTTCTCAGATATTTGCCAATTAGAGTTAAATTAAAATGATGAGATTGGACAGTTGAACACTCCAGTGTCAATCATCTCCACAACTGAGCTTGGCCATGCATTCATAAACCAATCCCTCAGCGTCTGTTAGCACATTTACAATTTTGTCCTGAATTATTAGAAAGCATTGATCACAAAATGCATCTTTGCTTGGCTGATATACTTGATTTATCTCCTGATATTTCCTATATAGGAGAAAGTGGTAGTGGCAAATATGAAACAAGGATCTGAGAGAATGATCTGTGTGGAAACACCGTGTATAACTCCTTTCTTTAGGTGTTTATTTACTGAACCCAAAGTAAGGTTGATATATCTTTTCTTCATTTTGTACAGCAACCTTTGAATGGGTCAGCTTTACATCCTTAATATCCTAGCTAAGGATGGAATTGTTAAATTAAATTGAAAATAAATATTTCTAAACACTGAAAGAGCTACTATCAAGCTCTGTGGGCTCAACACTGACAGGAGTGGGGAGGGGGACAAGGACTGGGCCTGGGAGGAGGCCAGAGACAACAATGACAGCCCTTCCCTCCCCCGTTACCTGGACTGGCAGAGCATGGTGGCGTGGTCATTGGTTCTGCAGTCGCCCTGCCGAACAGCTGACTGGCTCCACAGCTGGCCCACCAAATAGCTGTTTGGTGCAGGAAAGTACCAGGAAGCCAGAAGCTGTGCATCCCGATGAGCAGCTGATTGACGCAGGGATGTACCAGGAAGCCAGTAGCCTGCAGCATGTCTCGAAGAACAGCTCATCAGAGAGGTAAGGTACATGAAGCTGGAAGCCTTCAGGGCATCCTGCCTTGCTGTTCATATCACCTCACACACCGGATGCTGGTTAGGTGGGTGGGGGTAGGGCCAGATGGGAAACACATATGTAAGGCGCTGGGAGGCGATTGCTCCCAGCGCTAACTTTGTTTACTGTTTCTGTGACTGAACACATGCCAGAACGTTCCATGATTAAAGTCATCTGTGAACTCAACAGATTGTTTCTTGTTGGAGCCAGGGGTGTGGTAAGGATTTCTGACAGCTACATGTAAAATTTTTAATTTTAAAAATTGCACACTTTTTTTTACAAAAATGTACATTTGTGTTTCCAATGTATTAAAGGAGTTTGGATTTCTTCTCTATTTGAATTGAATTGAAATTTAACATACAATATGAAGATCAACTGTATTAAAGTCTTTTTGCTCTCGTCGTATTATTTTCTACTTTTTGCATCATGGCTTAGTTTTTTCAAACCATAATTGAGTTAGTATGGTCCAACAAATTTTTAATTGAATGGATAGCTTTGGAAATTACACCAGATCTTGAAAAAAAATCAGAATGCCCCAGGAAGATGATGATAGATAGATAGATAGATAGATAGATAGATAGATAGATAGATAGATAGATAGATAGATAGATAGATAGATAGATAGATAGAAAAGGGGAATTGGAAGAATATCTGAAGGACAGCGAAAAAGATGCACCGATGCTAGTACATACCAGGAAGGCATACTGAGTACTGGAAAGACCAAACTGGCCTACAAGAAAGATGAAATGAAGAAGTGAAAGGAAAAATGAGAAGAAAAGCATTAAATGGTCAGTACCTTAAAATATAGCCTAGAAAGCAGATAATAATAGGACATGGCAATGATTAAGAGCAGGAAAGTTAAAGGAAGAGACAGAAGGGCTAAGTCTGACTGCATAAGACCAAGCCTTAAAAACAAATGAATACAAAGCCAGAACTGAGACAACGACAACAGATAGCATATACTGTCTCTGAAAAAACAGTAGATCACCTGATTAGCTGCAGCCCGAAGATTGCACAGACCGACTGCAAGCAACAGAATGATAAAGTAGCAACAATAATGCACTGGAAGATCTGCAAGAAATATCACTTGCCAGCAAGCAAGACCTGGTGGATCATAAAATAGAGTAAGTCATGGAAAAGGAAGAAGCTACAATAAATTGCTCTGGGATTTTAGGTTTCAAACAGACAGGCACCTGCCACATAATATTCCAGACTTAACAATTGTTGATAAGAAAGACAAAAAAGTTTGAATAGTAAATGTGGCAGTACATGGAGATAGCAGAATAGAAGGGAAAGAACTGGAGATAATAACTAAATACAAAGACCTACAAATAGAAATAGGTGGCAAAAGCAAGCAAAAGTAGTCTCAATAGAAATAGGTGCCTTGAGTGCAATTTCAAAACGACTGGAGCACCACTTGAATACCATTGGCATTGACAAATTCATCAGCAGTCAATTGCAAAAAGCCGCTTTGTTCGGAACAGCTTACATCCTGTGATATATGTAAAATAAAATAAAATATCCTTGGACAGGACTCGATAGGTAGACAAAAATGCCAATATCAGTCTGAACAGTAAGGGCGACAAACCATGATTATTTTTAAATGCTTTCAAAAAATTTAACAAAAAAGAATTTCCTATCCCTGAATTAATATAAGGAGCAAACTGAGCTAAAGAAATATTAATTGATATCATAAGACAAATAGCTATTGGGAGAGTTATTTATAATCAATGAATAAAATATTGTACAAAGCTATAGATGTATAATAATTGTTGAATTATCTGCCCTAGGAAAACAGAATATGAATTTCTTCATAATTTCCCAAACAGTATACCTTTTTAACACCTTTTAAATTTAGATCTGTTTTACCAATCTGAAGTCAAGTAAGGTTGGAGAAATGAGTACAGTTTGCTATTATGTTTTCAATTTCAGGCAGTGTTTGGACTTAGCAGAGTTCCAAGGTGGTTTTCATTCATTGGAAAAGTAATAGGTGGAATACTGTTTTATTTTAAGGGAATAAATAACAGGCCTTCTCAGATTGCCCTGCAATCAATTTGATTTACCGTACTTACAATTGCCATGTTCCTCCTTATTTTTATGACAGGAGCTGTTTTGACTTCCAAATAGGCAACAAAGTCATACTGACTTCTTTCTTCTTTTAGACAGAGCAATGGGACCTTTTTCAATGCTAACAAGCACATGATGCATAAATATGCCCTGTTGTTTCTGCTTTTCTGGACTCCTATCATTTAAAAAGTTTTTCTCTTTCACCCCCCTCTTCAAAATTCCAGAGGAAACTCGTTGTTATTTATTCTTTATTTGAACTGGACCAAAACTAGATTATAGTAAACATGAGTATGTCATCACTGCAATCTCTCTGTACAATGAGGTAAAATTCTTTTAAACCAAATTAACACCTAAATTGGGCTAACTGATCAGAAATTCCAAATGTCTTACTCAGAGGCTTGAGATACAGGGAATTTAATTCAAATGTTGAATGTGGTTATAATAAATTTTCCAAATTAATAGTGATAGAACTATTAATACACTTAATATTGACTGAGAAGATAAATGCTCTGTGGGCTATAAAAATAACCAGAAAAAGTTATGTTTCTTCCAGTTGTTGAAGAAAAGCAGAGTTTTTAGGATGATGACTGTGTGCTGTAAGAACTGACAACAATTGTACAGTTCTTTTTTTCTTGGGTTGTTTTTTTTTGCAAGTGATGTGTTTATTTTACAAACAGACCTACACATGCTGTGTTATGACAAAGCCATGTGGAGAAAATCTCCTGCTCACTGAATGCCTTTAAGCCAAAAGGCTGCTTGGATATCAGTTGACTTCTGAGCCAATGATCCCCTATAGCTTTATTTGGTTCTTGCTGGTACCCATTTCACTGCTCACTGGACAAATGCCACACACAGATGCAAGATCTTTTGCCTTGAGGAAATTGACACAGATGGGTCTGATCCATCAGATCTGTTTAAAAAGCAGAGGAAATGGGAGACCTTCTCTTCACTAATTAATTTACTGTATCCTTCAGTCATCTTACAATAGCTGCTCATTGGAATTTGCAAGGAATTTATTTTCATCCCATTTTGTTCTTTTTCCATATATTTGAAAGATACATTTCAGCAAACTCAATCAAGAAATAAATTACCAGAAAGCCTTCCAGTATTTCGAGCTACAATGCAGTACACCATTGCCAATGTATATGGACTGTAATTAATATTTATTTTTCATCTGTTCCACAAAAAGATAATAATTACATTTCATTTGCAAAATTCATCTTTTTCTTCTAATATTTAATATTGGTTGATTAAGGGAAAAAGGTTTTTTTTACTACATTATTACAAAAGCTCACACTGATTCCAGGATTTTATTCAAGAATATAGCCCATTCTACTTAGTATGTTTCCATTCCTGCAGCAAATTCAGAGACCTCAAACATTAGCATAAATCTTAGGGATAAGGAGAAGGGTTAGTGAAGTAATGGGTATCATTAGAGTCAGGTCTTCATTCAGCTCATATTGTCTCCTTTTGGTGGACACAAAATCCATTTTACTGTTTCCCCAACATATTCTCTTTATGAGCCACAGGAGGTCAATAGGCAACTCACTGTGCCTTTGCCAACTTATCTACTAAAATGGGATAAGCAAATTCAAGTATCATAAATTCTTTTGGGGAGTTTCTGGGGGTCCTGTTTATCAATGTAGTCAGACCATGGCAAGGTTTACATATATTCTGAAGGAGGACACACAGATGCACTGTGATATAAAACACATAATGCACTTATGTAGTTTTATTTTAAAACAACAATTCAAACCCTCCCTCAAAGAGCCTTGGTGGAGCAGTGGGCTAATGCCTCCTTAAGTAACACCAGCTGCCTGCAATTAGTGCAGGTTCGCATCCCACCAGGCTCAAGGTTGACTCAGCCTTCCATCCTTCTGAGGTAGGTAAAATGAGGACCCAGATTGTTGGGGGTGATAAGCTGACTTTATAAAAATGCCACTGGGGGGGCGAAAGCCCTAATAAACAGGCATATACATAGAATGAAGGCTATTGCTAAGCACATTGATTTGTGCTTCTTAGATTGTAAGCCACCCTGAGTCTTCGGAGAAGGGCAGGATATAAATGGGATTAAAAAAAAAGTCCCAACAAAAACTTTAAAAAAAATAGATAATAACATCTTGGTGCCATGTGACATGTTTCACCATGTTAAGTCACCCCTCCCTATAAAGTAGCCTCCTGGGTCCTAGAAATAAGATAGCTATCTTCAGAAAGAGGGGAAATAACTCTAAAAATGTTTTGGACAGTATTTGGCCTATCATTGTCTACTGCCTATCTGCAAGAGGCCAGAACTGGAATTTCATAGTACAGCTAGATATTTTCAGTATCAGAGAAATGATTCTATCCGTCTGGGAATATCTCATAAGCTAAAGTTACCGGGTTTTAACCTCCTCTGTTACCTTTCATCTTACATCTTGTCCATTACTTTAAGGTGGATGTAAGATGTGTCTAATATCCAGTAGCTTTTCTATGGTCCACAAAGCTGAAACAGATCTCTCTTTTTTTAGTCTCATAAGCTTTAAAAGAATACTTTTCAGAACTAAAAAGATCACAGGAAAGATTGTTAAATGTGATGACTGCCACTCAGCTTGAAATCAAAGTTTCACTTCCTCTTACAAGCACTGTGTCATCTGTTTCTGTTTGTTTCACATTTCCCTTCAGCTTGAAACATGTTCAACCTTCAACTTTCTTCCTTCCCTTGATTACCTGTTCAACCATTCCACCATGAAAATTCACAGGAATCTTTCTGTCAATCTGGACTAAGTCCAAATATGCATTTCCATATATATCTAAACTGATTCAAATTGGATTTTTACTAAATTCCACGTCAAGATCTATTGTAGATTTTTAGCATCATCACATAACAGTCAGGTGCTGAGCAGGGAAACCTTAAGTCTTACATATACTTCATTTTTGTAACTTTCTACTAGTTGCATTCATGCAATTCACAAGGCTAAACAAGGCTAGGTTAGGCTAAGTGAGGTTGAATAATCTGTCATTCAGCATGTTTCAGAAAGCCAGTAATTCTCTTAGCATGTTAAGCTATAATATGGTTTATCTTAGTACATGTGTTCACATTGATTGTGTCTTATTCATCCAACAAGTTACATAATACTGAATATTGTTGAATAATGACTTTTGATATTCCCGAATATCATATAAGAAGGCTGATTTGGTATAATGGTTAAAGTACCAGACTCTGAATACTAATCCTGCCTTGGTCACAAAGCCAGCTGGGTAACTTTGAGATAGATGTTCTTTCTCATTCCTAGGACAGTGTTGGCAAAGCCATGATATATGTGTCAAAAATGCCGCACTGTTACATTTTGAGTGCCAACACTGGACAATATTCTTGAAAGCATGCCTGTTCTTGTATGATTTTTGGAGATCACAGGGGCCGTTCAAGAATGAGGTATGCTCTAGACGTCATGGGAGAGGGCCATGTTCTTTCATAGCTTGTGGAGCCTCCAAAACTTACACAAGAAAAAGGCATGTGTTTGCACAGCTTTAGGAGACTGCAGGGGCCATGGAAGAGCATTCTTTACAGCCCCTTCAAGAATGAAGACCTCATGAAATCTTTAACTTCCTTGGACAGGCCCCAGTGACCTGTCAATAGTAAGAGAAGACTGTTTGAAAGTAAGCTGCAAGCAGCAGATCCTGATGATCACACACATTGTTGGGCTACATTTTTAAAATAATACCATATGTAAAAAAATGTTTTTCTCTTTTGTTGGAAGGAGGAGAAGTATAATATGCCAGGAAAGTCAAATTAGGCACTTTCTAACTTTTTGACAGGCTAAGCTCAAAGGATTTGCTATCACTGCTCTAAGAAAAAAAAATTGAAAAATCCTGCCAAGAAAATTGTAGGGACTAATGAAGAAAGAATGATTGGAAAGCATCCCTCCAAAAATATATCTCCCTTGCTTCTCAGCTAACAAAGAGAGAGAGAGAGAGAGAGCCTGTGGCCTAGGGGTTAAAACAACTGCTTAAGATGCAGTCAGCCCAGGTTCAAATCTCAGAAGGGTATGGCTGACTGATGAGAACAAATAAGTTTGAAATGATCATATCTGTCTCCCTTTATTCTTTGTTAGCAAGCCAAAAAAATTACACAAATATGAGCTACCACTGCTGTGGCTACTGCCTGTAGATGGCCTTGGGCTAAGCTGAAACAGGAAATAAAATTTGTCCCGTGTTTGGGACCAAGCAAGTGCATTCTAAATACTTAACAAACATTTAACACAGAGATATAGATATAGATATAGATAGATAGATATATAGATGATATAGAGATAGAGATAGAGATAGAGATAGTGTTCTGTACCAGCCTGCTACCAGCCTTGCAGAAAGGCAACCCCTGTACAAACGGCAGAGGCTGGAAAACGTCTGAGGCTGGAAAACGTCTGCCAAGTTTAATTCACAAACAAACAACAGAACATGAAACAAGATATCGGAACTTTGATCCTCAAACGGAGCGGTTGCTTTCAGCAACCAGCCCTTCCCCAAACACTCCCTTTATTAGAGTTCAGGGCGTGGCCTCCCTGTGCCTCCTTCCAAGGAGTCCCACAGCCTTTCTCTGCTTGCTCCTGCTTGGCTGCCTCCTGCGTCGGGCGTCCTTGAACAGGGCCAGCTGTGGGTCATCATCATCCGCACTGTCGGGCTCGCGCAGCTGAGAAGAGGGGCCTGGCTGGGGGCTCTGCGAAGCCTCCAAGCCATCATCAGCAAGTTCGTCTTCAACACCCTCCTCCTCCCCCTCGTCTGAGTCATCCGAGTCATCCGACCCGGCTGCCGGACCCACAGGCTGACCCTGAATCACAACAGATAGAAATAGAGATAGAAATAGAGATAGAGATAGATAGATATAGATATAGATATAGATATAGATATAGATATAGATATAGATATAGATATAGATATAGATATAGATATAGATATAGATATAGATATAGATATAGATATAGATATAGATATAGATATAGATATAGATATAGATATATAGATATATAGATATAGATATAGATATAGATTTAGATTTAGATTAGATATAGATATAGATATAGATATAGATATAGATATAGATATAGATATAGATATAGATATAGATATAGATATAGATATAGATATAGATATAGATATAGATATAGATATAGATATAGATATAGATATAGATATGTAATGGCTGGATGAAAGTTGTAGGAAAAAAATTCAAAAATAGGCTACATCTGAAGATAAAAAAAAAGTATTGAAATATCCAGTTCTCCACTTGGAGAAATTGTTACTTGAAAGGAGGATACTTCCTCTCTTCTAAGACACAGAGCACTATTACAATTAAGGGATGGGGGAAAATTCCAAAGTGGGGTTCTGCATTTTTCTTGTTCATTTAATATTGCCAGGGGTTTGGGTTCAATTTATATTCGGGGTTTTTTTTGAGTTTCTACTGCCATGGCCTATATATTATGAAAGGTTCCATATAAATATATACAGATGGTTTCCTTAGATACTTTTCACCTTGAGGAATGTAAGCTAAGAGTACATTCTTAATTCAGATGTTCTTCACATTTGGCATATTTCTCTTAGTTATTTTTTAAATTTGAGGTCTGATGTAGGTATGTATTTGAACCGTTTTCAGGTAACCTAGAAGTCCATATTTGTAAAATGTTTTTCACAAACATTACTGGGTTCTTGCATGTGAGATTTCAGTTATGTATTCATTTTATATTTAAAAGTCCTGAGCCAAAGCATTCCAGATGCATGGCAGAGAAGACTGATATTTAAAATAGGCAACAGATAAAAAAGTTCATTTCTTTCTAGATCAGGGGTCTCCAATTCTCAGGCCGCAGTCCAGTACCAGGCCATGTGAGTGCATGAAGTTCCATTTTTGCACATGGCAGGCGCACATGCAAACTCATCCCCTCTCCTACACCCACCCACCCACCACCCACCACTGCTGCTGGTTCTCAGAGCCAGAAAGATTGGGGACCACTGCCCTTAATGAAATATATGGAGGCTTGAGAAAAACTTTGTCTATTGTCCTGAAGGAGAAAAGCAAAATAAGTCTTACACAACTTTTGGCAATGCCAGTCTAAGGTAGCAGAGATTTGGAAGTTTCAAAAGATTTTCAGTCACCACAATTTAGACAGATAAACAGTCAGAAGATGAAACTTGTAGGTTCTCACATCATCCTAAGCTTCCTTCTTGCTTAACCATAGTTTATTGAAGATGATTTCATTGTCTGGATTGACATGACATACAAAGCATTAAAGCGCTGCTTACAAATTAAGCAATGTGACTAGGTTCACAAAAACCTGCTAAGCCAAAACCTAATTAAGTATATTACCACTCAGTGTAATGGTAATGTGTGAACCAATGTTTTTGAAGCTTCTTTTATTTGTCATGTGGAAACGGTATTTTCCTCTTGTGTCTTCTTTTTAAAAAATGACTAATATTCTTTATTAGTCTATTAGACTAATATTCTTTCTGTCTTATTTGGTTAAGTCTCATTCATAACCTAGAATATGCTAATAGCCAAGCCTGCCTGAATGGATAATATATATAGCCTCCAAACAGGTCATTGAAAGTTCACTTTTTTCTACATGGTCTGTAGAACCATATTTATTGCTGTGCACCACTTTATATGATTTCATCTGCATGCTTCCATGCTACACATTGAGGTAATTTATGTTTCTCTTTACTATCTAGCCTTTTTGCTTTCATACCCTGTCTGTGTAGAGCAATATATGTTATAGCTATGCTGTATCATACATTAAGAGTGAAGACTCAAATGATGTCACATGACACAATTTGTGTTCCATGGACTTTTAAATACACTGCAATGAAGATAGAAATCATGCTGGTGTTTCATTAAATAATAATCATGATATCATTTGTATATTTAGGGGTTGATAAATACAAGTAAGAGAAATTACAAAAAGGGACAGCTTGAAATACCACTGTTCTGAATTCTTTTCCATGTACGCTATTCCATCCCTTTTCTCCTCTTCTAAGACTTGGGTGTAGTCTCTGTATCAAAAGTGTTAATATGATGGGAGGGAAAAATGTATATTCCCACTCCTTCCTAAAAGCATTCCCAAAATGGACATCCTCCTTCATTTTTCTCTGCTGCCACTCCATGGTTGTTTTCAAAAATTCTTAACATTTCCAAATAAGTCTCATACATGGAATATGGTGTCCCTGGATTAATTTTATCCGAGGATAGCCAAAGAATTGGCAAAAAGATCTTCTCTTTCACCTTATAATATAGCCAATTTAAAAATATCCTTCAATATGTCCAATGTTAAAATACTTTGCTTCCTTCTATTTTAATAAGCTGAGTTTGAGTGTTCTTCTTTTTTAAATGTAATATTTAGTTCATTCTAGTTTTCTCTAATATTAATTTTTTCTAAGAATTCAAAACAAATGTCTTTTCCCACAGGAAGAATTCTTTATAATTAATTCCAGAATCTTATTTCAAATGTAGCTGGAGCTGTTTGTAACTTTAAAATTTTAACCACCCTTTTGTTGTTTTATCCAGATAATAATAATAATAATAATAATAATAATAATAATAATAATAATAATAATAATAATAATAATAATAGTGTCAACCATTAGTGCCAGTCAGTCTGAGTATTCAGTTGACTGAGTTTCATGTTTTATGAATAAAAGTTTTATAATAATAATAATAATAATAATAATAATAATAATAATAATAATAATTGCCAAAACTTGTATTGTTGTATTATTTCACTAAGACTGAAGGAAACTCAGCTGTGCTGTAAAACCTGTTGATTCAAATAGCCGTATGGCATTTTCTAAAAGTAATTAGAAAAAGAAGTGTGAAAAACCAGTGTTCATCAACCATGATTTGAGCAAGATGATTGTTCCCTTAGCCTCTCAGAGTTCTAAAACCCTCAAAGATCACAGTCTTGTGGTATCCCCATGAGGAGGAACTGAAGTTTTTTTGTTATCCAGAGAGGAATTATCAAAGAGCTGCTCTACATACTACCTGTTCATTCTGTCACAGCTTCACTTTTCAGAGAGCTGTCTCTTCCTCCTCAAAATTTACCAGTTTTTCTAGATCTATATGCCTTTGGCTGCTTACCTTCTAGCCCTAAATCTTATTAATTTTAGCCATAAGTCTGAGCTGGACCCCAGAACCCTGTAAATGTTTTTTTCACTTCCTCATTTATTCAAAGTATGGCTTCTCCTTTCTTATTTCCTCCATTTACAGATGTTCATGTACATTATGCATCACTCATACCCCTTAACAACTTGAATATCTCAACATCCTTTTCTTTCATAGATCCCACGACCAATCTAACCATAAAAATCAAATGTTTCAAAACTGAACAGCCCTTTAACAACTTGCGAAAAGAATGTATAAATCTTTCCATTCCCCATTATCCAGTCAGAGCGGAAGAAGCTTCATGGATGAGAAGCAAAACGTCTTCAAAGAAAAACAAGAAACTCCAGTTGCCTCATAGAAAAGCATCTATGACTTGGATGACTCCTTCACAAGTCAGGAAGAGGATAAAGATGAGAAGAGAAAAAAAACTACCAACAGGAATTATTAGGGACCTGCCTAAGAACTCCAGGGCCTCTATGTCCATTGCATCTCCTGCTGCTGAAGTGATGGCTGGATTTACAGTAATGCAAGAAGAGCTGGTGAAAAGGGTGGCAGCAGTGTTGCTTCTCCTCTTCTATTATGACTCCTTCTGTGGCTCCTCACTTGAGCTACCATGGGTAGAGTGTAAAAATCTAGACAATTCCCAGATGACAGAAATATTCTATGGAAAAGCAATGCATTGTTGCCATCTTGTATTAGCTTCTGTAATGGTATGTAGAAATGACAAAGAAAGAATTCCAATCTAAACAACTATCATGAAAAGGGTAAGTCATCGCACAGAAGGGGGGGAAAAAAGAATGGGAAGCATCTAAGAAAGGTCCCTCCCTATTTTTCTTGAAAGTAAAAAATAAAGAAGAGGGAGAAAGGCTTTCAGGCTCACAATATTCTGTTACTGAAACCTTACAATAAAGACAGCATCAGTACCCATGGCTTATACTTCTTGTCTAAACTACCTAGAAGGGCTGACACCATTTGATTTGTGGAAGATGCAGAGCAAGAAAGGAACACAAATAGGCATCTAAGAGCCCACCTGTCTCTGTGGTTCCTAAAACAGCTGTCACCTCTGCCTTCTCTATAATTATGCTATTCAATTTTATGAACTTATCAACTAGTTTTTATATCCATAAATAGTGTGAAGAATTTTGAGAATTACATACACTCCTAGCTGCTATTAGGATTCTCTGCAAAAGTTTGTGCACTGACAATATACTTCGTCAGTCGACTTGCTAAAAAAGCAGCAATGGTCTGTGCAACTGGAACATTAGCCATTTTAAAACCAATGGGTGTGTAAGGCATTTGCTATCTCTGTAAAACAAGGATGCAAGAATAAAAAAATAAGGTAAAAATATCTGTTTAAAAAGTGTATAAAGTCCTTGCCTCTACAGCAAGTAATAAAAACAAAAGGTACTCTAGCCACCACTTTTAGAAATTATTTATTAAAATGCCTCACCTCATAGTATGAAAGCACTTTACCAATTGCTTCAGCTACATTGTATCAAGAAAGGCTGTCTTCATAGAAAGTGGTAACTTCACAAAACAGATATAGAGAAAATGGGGAAAAAAGAGATAATAAACCTTGTTGTTGTTAGCTGCGAAGTCGTGTCCGACCCATCGCGACCCTATGGACAACATTCCTCCAGGCCTTCCTGTCCTCTACCATCTTCTGGAGTCCATTTAAGCTCGCGCCTACTGCTTCAGTGACTCCATCCAGCCACCTCATTCTCTGTCGTCCCCTTCTTCTATTGCCCTCGATCTTTCCCAGCATTAGGCTCTTCTCCAGTGAGTCCTTCCTTCTCATTAGGTGGCCAAAGTACTTGAGTTTTAGCTTCAGAATCTGGCCTTCTAAAGAGCAGTCAGGATTGATCTCCTCTAGGACTGACCGGTTTGATCGCCTTGCAGTCCAAGGGACTCGCAGGAGTCTTCTCCAGCACCACAGTTCAAAGGCCTCAATTCTTTGGCGCTCAGCCTTTCTTATGGTCCAACTTTCACTGCCATACATTGCAACTGGGAACACCATAGCCTTGACTATACGCACTTTTGTTGACAGGGTGATGTCTCTGCTTTTTAGTGTGCTGTCTAGATTTGCCATGGCTTTCCTCCCCAGGAGCAAGCGTCTTTTAATTTCTTGGCTACAGTCCCCATCTGCAGTGATCTTGGAGCCCAGGAAAATAAAATCTGTCACTACCTCCATTTCTTCCCCATCTATTTGCCAGGAATTGAGAGGGCCAGATGCCATGATCTTGGTTTTCTTAATGTTAAGTTTCAACCCAACTTTTGCACTCTCCTTCTTCACCTTCAACAAGAGGCTCTTTAGTTCTTCTTCACTTTCTGCCATTAGAGTGGTATCATCTGCGTATCTTAGGTTGTTGATATTTCTTCCGGCAATCTTAATTCCAACTTTTGATTCATCTAGCCCTGCCTTTCTCATGATGTGCTCTGCATATAAGTTAAATAGGCAGGGCGACAGTATACAGCCTTGCCGGACTCCTTTCCCAATTTTGAACCAATCAGTGGTTCCGTGTCCAGTTCTCACTGTTGCTTCTTGACCCGCATATAGGTTTCTCAAGAGACAAATAAGATGGTCTGGTATTCCCATCTCTTTAAGAACTTGCCACAGTTTGTTGTGATCCACACAATCAAAGGCTTTAGCATAGTCAATGAAGCAGAAGTAGATGTTTTTCTGGAACTCCCTAGCTTTCTCCATGATCCAGCGTATATTGGCAATTTGATCTCTAGTTCCTCTGCCTCTTCGAAATCCTGCCTGTACTTCTGGTAGTTCTCGATCCACATACTGCTGAAGTCTAGCTTGTAGGATTTTAAGCATGACTTTACTAGCATGAGAAATGAGTGCAATGGTGCGATAGTTTGAACATTCTTTGGCACTGCCTTTCTTTGGAATTGGAATGTAAACTGATCTTTTCCAATCCTGTGGCCACTGTTGAGTTTTCCAAATTTGCTGGCAAATTGAGTGTAGCACTTTTACTGCATTGTCTTTTAAGATTTTGAATAGCTCAGCTGGAATACTGTCACTTCCACTAGCTTTGTTGTTGCTCAGTTTTTCTAAGGCCCACTTCACTTCACATTCTAGGATGTCTGGCTCGAGGTCAGTGACCACCTCATTGTGATTATCAGGGACGTTAAGCTCATTCTTGTATAGTTCTTCTGTGTAATTTTGCCACCTCTTCTTAATCTCTTCTGCCTCTGTTAGGTCCCTGCCATTTTGGTCCTTTATCATGCCCATTTTTGCATTAAACGTGCCCTTCATTTCTCCAATTTTCTTGAAAAGATCTCTGGTCCTCCCTATTCTATTGTTTTCTTCTATTTCTTTGCACTGTTCATTTAAGAAGGCATTCTTATCTCTTCTAGCTATTCTCTGGAATTCTGCATTCAATTGGGCGTATCTTTCTTTTTCTCCCTTGCCTTTCGCTTCCCTCCTTTCCTCAGCTATTTGCAAAGCTTCCTCAGACAGCCATTTTGCTTTCTTGCATTTCTTTTTCTTTGGGACGGTTTTGGTTGCTACCTCTTGTACAATGTCGCGAACCTCTGTCCATAGTTCTTCAGGCACTCTGTCTATCAGATCTAATTCCTTAAATCTATTTGTCACCTCTACTGTATATTCAACAGGGATATGATTTAATTCATACCTGAGTGGCCTAGTGCTTTTCCCTACTTTCTTCAGTTTAAGCCTAAACTTTGCAAGGAGAAGCTCATGGTCTGAGCCACAGTCAGCTCCTGGTCTTGTTTTTACTGACTGTATAGAGCTTCTCCATCTTTGGCTGCAGAGCATATAGTCAATCTGATTTCTGTGTTGACCATCTGGTGATGTCCATGTGTAGAGCCGTCTCTTGGGTTGTTGGAAAAGAGTGTTTGCTATGACCATCGCATTCTCTTGACAGAATTCTATCAGCCTGTGCCCTGCTTCATTTTGCACTCCAAGGCCAAACTTGCCTGTTATTCCAGTTATCTTTTGGCTTCCTACTTTAGCATTCCAATCCCCCATGATGATAAGAACATCATTTTTTGGTGTTAGTTCTATAAGGTGCTGTAGTGCTTCATAGAACTGGTCAATTTCATCCTCTTCAGCACTGGTGGTTGGGGCATAGACTTGGACTACTGTGATATTGAATGGTTTGCCTTGGATTCGAACTGAGATCATTCTGTCATTTTGAGGATTGTATCCCAGTATTGCTTTTCCTACTCTTTTATTGACTATGAAGGCTACTCCATTTCTTCTGAAGGATTCTTGCCCACAGTAGTATACCTGATGGTCATCTGAATTAAATTCACCCATTCCTGTCCATTTTAGTTCGCTGATACCTAAGATGTCAATGTTCAGTCTTGTCATCTCTTGTTTGACCACGTCCAGCTTTCCTTGATTCATGGATCTTACATTCCAGGTTCCTATGGAGAAAAAATCTTTACAGCATTGGACTTTCCTTTCACCACCAGACACATCCACAGCTGAGCGTCCTTTCGGCTTTGGCCCAGTCGCTTCATTCTTTCTGGCGCTACTAGTACTAGCCCTCTGCTCTTCCCCAGTAGCATATTGGACGCCTTCCGACCTGAGGGGCTCATCTTCCAGCGTCATATCGTTTTGCCTTTTGGTACTGTCCATAGGGTTTTCATGGCAAAGATACTGGAGTGGGTTGCCATTTCCTTCTCCAGTGGATCACGTTTTGTCAGAACTCTCTGCTATGACCTGTCCGTCTTGGGTGGCCCTGCACGGCATAGCTCATAGCTTCATTGAATTACGCAAGCCCCTTCGCCACGACAAGGCAGTAATCCATGAAGGGGATAATAAACCTAGAGGAGTAATAAAGAATCTGTGATTCTGAATATGTTCAATCTACATATTGTGGTAGGGTGATGATCATTAATTTCAGTCAATGGATTGGATCTAGTCTGCAAGATAAATGAGGCAATAAGTAAACAGTGTCTCTCTGCTATTGTATAATGTGGATTTTACAAGGATCAGGCATCACATGCAAGCTGGGGAAGACAAAGCCTGCTTGCAGTTTCATGCTTTAGAAACTTGCAAACGTTTTAATGCAACATTAAACAACAAATAAACAAAATGGATCAATATTCTATGCAAAGGTGCTAATTTCAGCTATTCTACAGGATGTTTTCTATTACTAATGTTGAAGGAACATTTGTTTGCTAATTCATGGAAGGTGAGCAAGATGAGCAGCATGCAAATTTGACAAATAAAATAATAAAAAAGATGCAAGGTTATAATTTTATTTTTCCCAGAGACCATATCTCGTAAACTAGTAGGTTTACTTCTATGCAGCTTAGCACAGAAATACAATTCTGTTATGAAATAGTGCAATCTCCAAATTGAGTTGGGACATCAGTTTCTTTTTCAGATTAGATTAAACTGAATTTTGGGGTCAGAATAAGGGCCATCCATAGCAATTTTCACTGAGGTTATAAAACTCAGCCATTTTTATATGTATGGTGCTGTTTCTGAGGAAGCCTCTGATAAATATAATAACTTTGTTTTGCATACTGTAAGGCAGACATGTCAAACATAAGGCCCGGGGGCCAGATCTGGCCCGTGAAGTGGTTTCATGCGGCCTGTGAAGCCATCCTGGAAACAGTGAGGGAACGGCCCCCACTGCCTTGGCCCTGGCCCAGAGACCCTCCTTCTGCCAGAAATCCTCAGATCTCTCCCACTCCTGCCCAGGCCCCCATAGGCACCCTTGATGCGAACGATGTAGAGCTGGCCATGCCCACCTAGTAGGCCATATGCACTCTAGCCACGCCCACCCAGTAGGCCACGCCCACCCAGACCATACCCACCCGGCCCCCTGAGGGCAACCACAATGCTGATGCAGCCCTCAATGAAATTGAGTTTGACACCCCTGCTGTAAGGTAAGTGATGAAAGCAAAGAGATAGGAGGGAAACCTATAACAGAAATTCTGATTGGCCAGACTTTATAAGGACATGGATCAATGCTTATCCTAACTGAATTGATAGTTCATTTTGGTCCAGTTCAGCAAAAAAATTGGATTTGATTCAAAGCTTTGGCTTGATTTTTCAATTTTTTTAAAAAAAACAGAGAGCTTTTGAGCATGCTCAAAAATTATTCAGCATGTTCAAAAGCCCATTTGAATAACTGAATCAATTCAAGGGATCTATCACTTCAAGTTTTGATGAGAATCATCTATTCAATTTGAAAAGTCATTTCAGCTCAGAAAATTAATTAAATGGCTGTCATATTGAATTTTCAAATCAACTCCTTCCACAGCCCTAATAATTAAGAACCAAATATAATCCTTATACATTCTGTAACCTTGAGTCAAGCTGATCATCTAAACTAATGGATTCCTATACTAGAACTAGAGATACAGGTCAGCTAGACAGCTTTTCACCATTAAGCCACATGTACAAAATAGTTCTGTCCTTGTATATGCCCCCTTCCTTTTTTGTTGGATCAGCTGTTAATTAAGAATTAGATGTACAGAGAAGCAAATAATCATATGCTTCTGCATTCACAAAATAATATGTCATTTGATAATGTGGTTACTTTTCCAAATAAAATGGATTATTTCTCACTATTAAGAGACAGTTTGGCTTAAAGCATCAGATGGGCTTTTCATCTCATGTTTAAGCCCAAAATCCACCAGAAGATTTTAAATAATTCATTCTCTTTCATCCCTGGATAGAAGGCAATAGCAAACCACTTCTAAAAATCTTGCCAAGAAAATTGTGGTAGTTGCTAAGAGCCACAATTGTTTTTCAGCCCTTCAAGGTAGGTCAAATCAGTAGATCAAACCAAAGCCACCCAGGCTAATACTACTTTTATTATAAATTTATAATAACAGAATCTTGCAGTTCTGAATGTGCTTTCCCCTTCTTTCCTTTATTTTATAAGAACTAGGGAGGGTTGTGTCTGAGATACTTGCTTGAATTACAGATCAGCTGCAGGCTCAGATTTCTTTTATCTGACCACTGCCTTGATAGCAATTCTTCCTCCTGTTCCTCAAGGCTTTTCCTTCTGCTTACCTATTACAGAAGGAAAACTGGTTCTAACTAACATGTAAACCTGTACTATGTAGAAGAGAAGGCAAAATTCTTTCTACACTGATTGAGGTGACCATTACCAAAAGAGTGAACAAATTTCCCTGCCTTCATAAAGCAAGCAAGCTTTCAACTTTCTTTATTCTAAGATGTAACAGACAGGTTTTTCTGCATGAAATTGCCTACACTGAAAATAGGATGTTTGTTGTTGTAACCATAGCTTTCATTCTATTAAACTCCATTAATCCAGGCTCTAAGATTTTTTTTTTACTTATTATTAAATAAGTAAAGTTCAGACTACAATGAAGGAAGAGCTGCAGTATGGATAAATTTTTAACATCAAGTGATATGGATTTTGTAGTATCATAGATAGCAACAGTGAAATATATTTGGAAAGTGTATACAGATCAGTAGAAAACTCCAAAATAATTCAGATATACTTTAGAATGTTGTATTAGTAATACAGTTAATAAAAGTAGAAAAATGAATTTTAAAACAACTATAAATTGATGATATTTTTATAAATTGCATATACATCTCAAATCTACATGGTGTCTACAACATTCTATACTATTTTTAAAAAAAATATTTCAATATGATACTGAATATAACAAAATGACCTAAGAGTAAACGTGGCATAGACAAAAACTGCATTTATAGTATGATCTACCTATCCAATTAATAGGGATCAAGGATTAATTTATATAAGCATCGTCTAATCTTTTTACTTGATTGGAAATTGCATGTATAAACTGACAGCACTAAAATTGATTTTTTTTGAAGTGATAAGCAAGATTCTCTTTAAAATTTCTAATTATGATTACCATAATCCCATCTTCATTTCTTGTTATAGCATATTTATATAAAACACAGATCTGTACTAAAAATAAACCAGATGACCACTAGATGTCAGAAGAGAAATACAGAAAACTCTTTGCTGTCATCTACTGGTTGTTCCAATTTTGCAATCCATATTTAGTAGATTTAACCTGTGTATATGTACCATATATGTGTGCTCCCATACATACACACACATACACATAAATAAATATTAACACCTCCTATTTATATTAATGAAACATTTTCCTTTAACTTTCTGTAAAGTGCTACCAATGTACATTTTGTCTTTTATCTAGTTCTAAATTTATATACATTCTTGCCAACTAAACAAATGAAAGTTAGTTGATATTTTTGATAGTTTATATTCAGAACTGATGACTAATTTTACACACACACACACATACACACACAAACACACACACACACACACACACACACACACACACACATATATATATATATATATATATATATATATATATATATATATATATATATATATATATATATATATATATATATATATATATATATGTCAAATACTTGTTAACTATTTTTAGATTACCTTGCTAGGCCCCAAACATGGGACAAATCTTTATTTCCTGTGTCAGCCTAACCTGAAGGCCATCGACAGGCAGTAGTCACACCGGTGACAGCTCATATATGTGTAAATTTTAAATTGCTAACAAAGAATTAAGGGAGACTGATATGCATTTCAAACTTCATCAATATATATATATATATATATATATATATATATATATATATATATATATATATAAATCCCATGGTTAAAATTTAAGCAGCCAAATATCTTAGGCATTTAACTTGTGTCCTTCTCTATCAGAGTAAAATTGGGCATTTTCCTATACACAATAGAGGGGGAAAAAAGCAATTACTATCAATCAGTGACTAAGCAACAGATTGGAGTATTTAGAAAGACTCATTCATACACAGATTTGCAGCAGTGTTCAGCTCCTCTGATTAGATTCCATAGATTTTAAATTGTAGCTAATTAGGCTGTCATAGGTTCATTAATGGCTCTACTGATTCAGCACTCCCTCACCTGCATGCATATTAAAGCTCATTAGCTCCCTTGTCTAAAATACCACCTGCATTAATTGCTGCTGATGCACTAGGACTCTTCAAAAGCCTCTCCTGACAACTGGTTTACCACTGCCCCCCAAAAGGCTCTTTTGGAAAGCAATTCACACAAGGTCCATGGCAAGGCACAAATGGTAACACTGCAGCTGTTGTTAAGGGCAGTCAATCCTATTTTCTACTTAACAGCAGGAAATGAAATTAGTAATGCCCAAACTGTAATACTTAGCACTGGTGAGTTTGTTTTCTCTTCAGCTTTTACTAGAGGCTGTCTAATAAACTGTATTTTATATACTCTTCAAATGCCTGGGAACACATAGCTGTAATAAATCTATAATGACCAGAGATAAGGGTAAGAAGTGAACTACTGCTGAAATGTGCAGTCCATTCCAGCAGTTTGGAAAGTTAATGCAAAATGCTTGATATGTGGATTGAGTATATGTATATGTGTATATATGTGTGTATTTGCATATCTTTCTGTGTTGGCCTAATTACTTGCTAAAATTGAAAGCAAAAGGCTTTTAAATTTAAAGGCCTGTACAAATTTGTGAGCAGAGAAATTTGCTTGCCAACTTCACCAGATTTCTAGAGGTAAAAGAAAACAATGCCAACAATTTTCAAGGACAGGGAGCCTCATTTCTGGGGTAATAGTTTTGCTATCATGGGGTGGGAGAGCTCCCAGAGCCACATAAGAAAAACCCTCTTTCATAAAAATAAATGCTGGAACACTACTTAATCTCTTGGCCATCTAAACATTTTTTTGCATTCATGTCTATCACTTATACAACAGAATAATAGAGTTGGAAGGAACCTTGGAGATCTTCTGGTCCAATCATCTGCTCAAGGAGGAAGCCCTATATCATTTCAGACAAATGATTGCCCAATCTCTTCTTTAAAAACTCCAGTGTTAGAGCACTTACAACTTATGGAAGCAAGTCATTCCATTGATTGATTGTTCTATCTGGAAATTTCTTCGTAGTTCTAGGGGGATTGGTCCTCTCCTTGATTAGTTTCCATTCATTGTTTCTTGCCCTGCCTTTAGAGAATAGGTTGATCTCATCTTCTTTGCGGCAGCCCCTCAAAGATTGGATAAGCGTTCTCTTACCATTTTCTAATTTATTTTGACTTGCATCAGTATTCTGCATTTGAAAGTATTTTTTAAAAGGTTGTACTGATTTTTTTTCCTTTTGTGTAAAGACAGAGACAAAAAATGAGTTAAGCTGTTCTGCTTTTCTCCATGCTGCTCATACGTTTCTTGTCATTTTCTCCCATTGATGGACCAATCATTTCTTTGACTTTTTTCTTGTTTTTACATGTTGAAAGAAGCTATTTTTTTATTTTTGACCTTTGTCACAAGCCTAATTCATTTTGAGCCTTAGCTTTCCTGTCTTCCTCTTTGAAGATTCAGACTATTTGCTGATATTCTGTTTTAGTTAGGTGCCCCTCTTTCCACTTTTTATGTTTGTTCTTTTTATCTTTCAGTTTATCAGAGAGTTCTTTGTGTAGCCATGCTGGTTTCTTATTTTTCTTCTTCATTGGAATTGTGCTAGACTGGACTTTTATAATCTCAATTTTCAATTTTTCCCAAACTTCTTGTTTTCCCCTTGAAGATTCTCATCCATGGAATCTCCCAGGTTCTCTCTAAGTTTACTGAAATCAGCTCTAATAAAGTCCAAGACATAATTTACTTTGTTGTATTGCTAATATTGAATTCAAATATTGCATGATCACTCCCCACTCCCAGGATTCTGTAACCTCAGTGCCTTTTATCACTTCATCTCTGTCAGTGAGAATTAAGTCCAGTATGGCTGACCCTCAAGTTCCCTTCTCTACTTTTTTGTCTGATAAGTTTATCAGGAATCTGTTTGATCTTCCACTAGGTGCAGAGTTTGTCTCCCAGTTGATGTCAGAATAGTCAAAATTCCCCGTTACTCTTGTGGTGTTCTTCCTACATACATTAGTTATCTGACTAGAAAAAAAAATCATCTATTTCCTCTGCTTTGTTGGGTGGCCTATAGTATAAATCTTTTTTTCCTTTTATATTGACCCAAATGCATTCAAGATGGTTTCCATAATTTTTTTAAGTATTTCTCTAGAGATATAATTATTTCTTATCTATAGTGCAACTCCATCTCCTCTTTTCTTACATCTGTTTCTTTTAAACAATTTTAATCCTTCTAACTGTATATTCCATTCATGGGTTTCATATTGTTTCTATAATGGCAACAATATCATATCTGCCCTCGTGTACTTAGATTTTTAGTTTACCTTGTATTATGTGTATTGGTGTATAGGCATTTGAGTCATTTTTGACTGATCTTGTGTTTGTTTTCTACATAACCTGTCTTGTGTCTGAGTTACACTTCTTCCTCTCTTTTTTTGTAAAGGTTTTATTGTTTTTTTTACAATAACACCCTTAGTGCCTGGTATACAGCATGTTGTCTTGGTTAATAATTTTTAAGAAAAATATATATACAAATTAATAATAATTAATAAACAATAGTAATTAATTTTTATATTTCCAATAATTAGTATATCAGTTGTAAATATATTTCCTAGATCTTCTCTTCACCCAATGATATTCTCCTTCTATAGCATTAAACAAATATAATTTCTAATATTTAACATTTTCCATATTTAAATGATTAAGTAAAAACATTTTCTTCTATAGTTATACCAACAATAGTAGCATCCTTATGTGGCATTTTGTTTTTCAGCTTAAGTTATTTTTTGTAAGAATCATCTTATTGATTTACCATGTATCTTATTTTCATAGATCTTGGTTAAGTTCAATTTCTCCATAATATTCAAACAATCTTATTTATCATATTTTCCCATCTAAATCTAAATCTCTAAGTTTTTCTTTTAAATATATCATCCCAGTATTTTCATATTTCATATATTATAGAAATACTGTATTACTTATCTATCATAACATCTATTCATAACATCTTTCTAATCAGATTATATTTCACTTCTATTTGTAGAAAGTAGTTAAATCACCATATATCCTTTTTAAAGAATTCTTATTAAACTGAATTTCCCCTCAATATTTCAATCATTTAATCCTAAATCTTTTCAAACTTTATTTGTCTTTAAAATTCAAACTTTTCCTTCACTTACAACATCCTAATATTTTTATGTTTTGTATCTTATCAAAAAATACTATATTACTTATATCTCTTATCCCACTTATTCTACAGTCCCTTTATAACCAAAGTTATTTATTTATTTAGCCGTATTCAAACAGGTGTTTACTCACATAATATTCCAGGTAGTAGGGCAAATCCAGTCTCTTCAGACCATCTCTAATCTTCTTCCTTTGCCAAATTGTTTTCCAAATTAATATTTTCAACTTGTTCATTTCTTGTATTTTTGTAGTTATTGTTAGGAGTAGAGGATACATAGTAGATAAGATGTGTGCTTTTTGTCTCCCAAACAATGATTCTCCTAGCAGTGTCCATTTTAGTAAGTCTTCTTTCTTCTCAGGTTTGTAACTTCAGTTGTAACTTTACCATTCAAATCATTTTTGTCTAGTTCACATTCTGTTGTCAGGATTATTTGTTCATTTTTTACCATCATTCTTTGAATGTTTTTTGATTTTAGATTTAAGTTAAAAGTATATTCACTTATAGTATCAAAATTATATTTAATCTCATCATTTAAGTCTATTAGAGTTTGTATCTGTCGTAGCATTACATAAATTTTGTCTTGGAAAGTATCTGTCTTGTCTTGAAGTGTTTCTAATGGTCTCTGATCTTTCAAGCTAAATCTTTCAGGAATAATTTGAATTTGAATTTTATTGAATTTATATACCGCCCTTTCCCATAGGACTCAGGGTGGTTTACAGGGTATTTAAAACATCAATACAAAAGTTAAGAACAATTAAAAAAGATTAAATTCAATCCCTGAAAAAATATAAAACCCCAATTAAAACCCCAATTAAAACTCAGCCTGGGCTGAAAAGCTCGAAGAGCCAGGTCTTCAGGTCTCGGCGAAATGATCGAAGGTCGGGGGCAGTCCTAAGCTCCACGGGCAGCTGGTTCCAAAGGGCAGGCACCCCCACAGAGAAGGCCCTCCCCCTGGGTGTTATCCGCTAGCATTCTTTTACCGGCGGCACCCTGAGAAGACCCTCCCTGTGGGAGTGCACAGGACGAAGGGAACTTCATGCCGGCAGCAGGTGTTCCCTCAGGTATCCTGGATCCAAGCCATTTAGGGCTTTATAGGTCATCACCAGCACCTTGAATCTCACCTGGAGGGCAACTGGAAGCCAATGCAGAAACCCCCATCACAATTCGCATGGCTGCATCTTGCACCAGCTGAAGCCTCCGAGTGGTCCTCAAGGGCAGCCCCATGTAGAGAGCATTGCAGTAGTCTAAACGGGAGGTCACGAGCGCATGAGTGACTGTGCGTAGGGCATCTCGGTCCAGATAGGGTTGAATAGATATTAGGTGTGGTTTTCTATCATTTTTTGATGAGTGTGTCATATCCATGTTGTTTCCCCCCATCTGAGTAGTCCCTCATAAATGCCATAGTCTTTGAAGTTAGCCTTGTCCAGCTAACCAAAACTCAACATCTAATACAGTCCGGTTTTGTATAGTTCTTGATATATATAATTTTATGTATAATTTTTGTAATCCACTGTAATTTTCAGTTGTCAAAGTTTCAGTAAAGTCAATGTTTTGTAACAATTTTTTTTTCTTTCAGGAGTTAATTGTCAATTCAGTATAATTAACCAGCTTAAATCCTTCCTATAGCTTCCCTTCTCAATACTTTATCATAGATCAATGTTTTTAAACAATTCATAAATTTAAACCACCATCAGAACATTTATTTTCCTTTAAACATTTTCCAATCTTGTAGCCGGCATTTCTCTGTTCCTTAGCAACTATCTTCTTGAAGGTTATTAGAGTTCATGGGAACAGATTTATTATTCTTTGTTTCTGAGTCTTATCTTTAGTATGCTATACTCTCCTTGTCCACCAGTTGTCAGCAAATATTTATTTTCCAGCTCTTTCAGACTATTTTTCTTTTTTCTATGTAGTTCAGTCAAAATCCTTTAGAATATAATCATAGCAGTTTGTTTTAGTTTCTAAATTTGATCAGATTATAGTATTTTGAATTTAATTTCAATAAAGTTCTTTTCTCCTTAAAGGTTAATTTGCCACTTCCGTCTATGCAGGAATGGGAATGTAATCCCCTCCCCTCACTTTCAGAGGTTGTTTGCTTTGGGGATCTTTCCCAGGGACTAGTTGTAAAATAAGGAAGAGAAGATCAAATACTCTCATCAGTTCCAAGCACACTGTTCACTGTTGTTCTTGGTAGTGCCCTTGGACTTCGGCTGCAATAGCTTGGGCTAGACGCTGGCATGCGGCTAGCCTTTCTCTTATCAGGTTAGGAGGGCTTTCCCTGGATCAAATGAAGTGATTGTTGTCGCTTTGTGATCAGCAGGGCACCCCTCCTTCATAGTCACCTGTCTGGGGTGATTTCAGATCCATCTAGGGTCCCTCAGGCAGGGTGAAATTAGCCATAGGGAGCAGAGGTCTGCTCTCATATGGCCATGCACTACGAGCGCAATCCGGAAGTCAAGTTCCCCTTCTTCCTTATTACCTGTTTGATTAGTGCTATGGTGTGGTACACAATACCAAAAGCTTTTTTTTCTTAAGAGTTACCTTAATATTCTTAACCACACACATATTTATGTTAGAAACATTGACAATCCTATTATCTTTAGATTGCTGGGGACAGAAATATTCTGTATAAATTAACTCTCTGTCCTTATTATTCAGTTTAAATGTTTCTCCAGAAAACCCCTAAATTTAGTACTAAGTAACATTGTCACTTTCTGTGCTGAATGCAAACCACATCTTTTGTATAGTTTTTCATCAGACCCACTGCAAACATTATGACAAATGTAATGTATTGGGCTTTGTCTTGCTAAGGAATATAATGTGGGGTTAATTGCTGGAAGGTTGCTCAAGCAGGGAAGCTGGCTAACAGCTCCCAGCTCCTCAGACAACCCGTCTCCAGCACTGCCATTGGCTTGCTCTAGGGCGGCAATAGGTTGCTTTAAACCTATTGGCCACCGCCTAGAGGCCAGGGTATAAATTGCTGCATTTGCAGCCCTTTTTCTCAGTTCATTTCCTGCAACCAATAAAACAATGATCTTTGCTGAACTCAGTCGCCTCATCTCGTCAATCAAGCAACAAACCCAGTATTTAACGCTGGCGATGAGGAGGGGATCCTGCTCCTCCAACTGAGCTGAAAAGTCACTAGGGGAGAGGCCGAACATGCCTGGCGGGAAACACAATTTTCCTTTCCAAAACGGTCGGCCTAGCACAGCCACGCTAGCGACCACGCGCCCAGAGGACCAGTCCCTGGGCAATGGAGGAGCAGGACAAGAAGACAACGAGCCCCAGCTGCAAAGACCAGCAGAAATAGCAAAGGTTGGAAAGCTGGAAGAATTTGACATAGCACACCCGGAAAGATGGTCGTCATATCTATCCAGGGTCAAGAACTATCTACATGTGAATCAAGTTGCCGAGGATGACCTGAAGGCTGCTACGCTCCTGTGTGTGTGTGGCCCAGCCACCTTCGACATTGTGGAGAACTTGTTCATGCTGCCATTGGAGTCCGTAACATTCATGGACTTGAAGAAAAGGCTCAGAGACCACTTCCACCCCAAGCTGTCGGTAATCGCTTGGCACCATGCACTCAAACAGAGAATTCAGCAACCAGGTAAAACAACATCTGAATTCATCACGGCGTTGAGGCAGGCTGCATGCCTGTGCCAGTTCTCCGACGTTGAGGAGAGGCTATGAGACAGGCTTGTCTGCAGTCTCTGGAATCGAGAGTTACAGCAAAAACTCTTCAACAAAGAGACTCTGTCATTCCCAGATGCGCTGAAAGAGATCGTGGCGGACGAAGCTGCCAATGGGGCTGTACGAGCCATGTGGCCTGCCAAAACAGCACAACATGAGGAAGCCGTCCACCATGAGGATGCTGAACACACAGAAGACCCCAAAGACAACACAGAAGTTGACAAGCTACAAAGACACAACAACCAACAGTGTCACAGTGAGAAGCAACAAGGGGTGACTTACAAGGCAGATCCCTTCCTTAGGTGCCCAGGGTGTGGCGGCCGCCACCAATGCATGGACTGTAGGTTCTGGACAGCCACACACCAGGCCTGCAGCAAGACTGGCCACATCACGTCCATCTGCAGAGGTCACCAGAGGGACCAGACATCGAATTGCCAGTCAGACATCCCAACTAGGAGAGGTACCTAGGCCCCGGCACAGTATAGTGTAGGGTTTTGCTCCAGCCACAGAAGCATTTGCTGTACGGGAGCTCGCCGCCCTATTAAGCTGAGGTTTAGACTGCAAGTGGAGCTACAAGGGGTCCCCTGCAAGATGGAGCTGGACATGGTCTCAGCCGTATCCATTATTTCACTTGAGACATTTAATTTTCTCTGCAATCACAGTAAGAGATGGGCCAAGCTGAGGCCATCTGACATTATACTAACTGATTTCCAGAATGCCAGAGTTGCAGTCAAGGGTGAGGCCACACTAGTCATTAAATTTAAAGGGTTTTCTAGGCACCTGGACGTTGTCATAGTAGCAGGTCAGTGAATGAGCCTGATTGAGCTCGACTGGTTTGATGCACTAGGCATCCAAGTAATCGGAATCAACCGGATGCAAGTCGCAGATGTGTTTGACTCAGCTCTGTGGATGTACACGGGCCTGCCGATAACATTTAAACTAGATCCTACTGTAATGCTGGTCAGGATTAAACCTCGTAGAGTGCCATTTGCTCTTAAACACAAGATAGACGCTGAGTTAGATAAACTTGTAGAACAGGGAGTACTGCAGCCAGCAGATAGGGGTGAATGGGAGACCCCAATCGTAATGCCACTAAAAGCCAATGGGGAGGTCAGAACCTGTGCCAATTACGAATGCACAATCAATTGCGCACTCAAACAGCATGCATACCCGGTACCAGTAGTAAGCCACATCCTGGCATCTTTGCAAGGCAGTACAATTTTTGCAAAATTAGATTTGGCTCAGGCCTACCAACAGCTTCCTGTTGATGAGGCCACAGCCGCAGCACAGACAATTGTAACCCACAGGGGGGCATTTAAAGTGAAACACCTGCAATTCGGGGTCAACATAGCCCCCGGCATTTTTCAAGTCATTATGGAGCAGATGCTCAAGGGCATCCCGGGGTTTTGCCCCTATTTTGATGACGTGCTCATAGCTGGTGAGTCCACCGAGGTACTAGGAAGGAGGCTCAGAGCCGTCCTTCAAAGGCTGCACGAAGCAGGCCTCAAGCTTAAAAAGAATAAGTGTAGTATTAGAGTCCCCTCAACTGAGTTCTTGCGGTTCCATATAGATGCCAATGGCATCCATCCTGCTGAGTCAAAGGTTAAAGCCATTCAGATGGCACCCAGCCCCAGAATGAAGGGAGAGCTTCAGGCATTCCTAGGCCTCCTAAATTTTTACCATGCATTTCTTCCTAACAAGGCCACAGTGGCACAGCCATTACACCAGCTCTTGGACAAAAATACTACATGGAAGTGGACTAGTGTTCACAAAAGAAGTTTTCAGGAATTGAAGGCTCTACTGTCCGTTAGTTCCATGATCAGCCATTTCAAGGAATCAATGCTGGTATGCCTAGCATGTGACACATCCCCATAGTGGTGGAGGGCTGTCCTAAGTCACTTGGAGACCGATGGAACTCAAGTTCTGATTGCTTTTTATTCCAGGACACTGTCCTCCGCAGAGCGTAATTACGCACAAATTGACAAGGAGGCATTGGCCATAGTAGCTGGAGTAAAAAAAATTATTTATTTATTTATTTATTTAATAACATTTCTATACCGCCCTTCTCCCGCAGGACTCAGGGCGGTGAACAGGGCAAGAATAAAAATACAAATTACAAAAGTTAAAACTAAAATAAATAAATGCCCACATACTAAAATAGATATTTAAAACCTAATAAATAGCAATAGCAAACCCACCCCCCGATCCCCTCATCAGGCCAGGCCAGCTTGTTCAAAAAAGTATGTTTTTAGCTCGCGGCGAAAGGAGCGAAGGTCGGGCGCCGTCCGGAGCTCAACCGGGAGCTGATTCCATAGCTCCGGGGCGCCCACAGAGAAGGATCTCCCCCTGGGGGCCACCAGTCGACATTCTCTGACCGGAGGCACCCTGAGGAGGCCCTCTCTGTGGGAACGCACAGGGCGGAGGGAAGTCGATGCCGGCAGCAGGTGTTCCCTCAGGTACTCCGGACCCCTGCCATGTAGGGCTTTGAATACCATTACTAGTACCTTGAATCTCACCCGGAAGGCAACTGGTAACCAATGCAGCTCACGGAGCAGAGGTGTAACGTGGGAGTATCGGGAGACTTCCAACACAACTCTCGCGGCTGCATTCTGCACCAGTTGGAGCTTCCGGGTGGTCCTCAAGGGCAGCCCCATGTAGAGAGCATTGCAGTAGTCAAGTCAAGAGGTCACGAGCGCATGAGTGACCGTGCATAGATCATCCCGTCTTAGATAGGGCCGCAACTGGTGCACCAGGCGAACCTGGGCGAAAGCCCCCCTAGTCACAGCTCCTATATGGTCTTCCAGGGTGAGCCGTGAATCTAGGAGGACTCCCAAGTTGCGAGCCCTATCTACGGGGGGTAATAATTCACCCCCCATAGTAAGAGGTGGAATGTCCGAATAAACCCGGGATGAAGGTATGCAAAGCCACTCGGTCTTGTCGGGGTTGAGTTGAAGTCTGTTCCTCCCCATCCAGACCCGAACCGCCTCCAGGCAACGGGACATCACGTTGAGGGCATCACTGGGGTGGTTTGGGGTCGAAAGGAAAAGCTCAGTATGCTGATGATACCCAACTCCAAAACCACGAATGATCTCACCCAGCGGTTTCATATAGATGTTGAACAGGAGAGGCGAGAGGACCGACCCCTGAGGAACTCCACAAATGAGAGACCTCGCGGTCGACCTCTGCCCTCCTGCCAACACCGACTGCGAGCGTCCCTGGAGATAGGAGGAGAACCACTGTAAAACCGTGCCTCCCACTCCCAATCCCCTGAGACGCCGCAGCAAGATACCATGGTCGATGGTATCGAAAGCCGCTGAGAGGTCTAACAGGACCAGAACAGAGGAATGCCCCCTGTCCCGAGCCTTCCAGAGATCATTCACCAGTGCGACCAATGCCGTCTCCGTGCTGTACCCGGGCCTGAAACCCGATTGGTACGGGTCTAGATAATCCGCTTCATCCAGGACCAGAGGGAGCTGATGTGCCACCACACTCTCAACAACCTTCGCAAGAAAGCGAAGGTTGGAGACAGGACGAAAGTTGTTCAATACAGCTGGGTCCAAGGCAGGCTTCCTGAGGAGAGGCCTCACCACCGCCTCTTTCAAGACGGCGGGGAAGCTACCCTCACTCAGAGAAGCCGATATAACTGCCTGGAACCAGCTGCGTGTCCTCTCCCGGGCTGCATAGACCAGCCAGGAAGGGCACAGGTCCAATAAACATGTGGTGGTGCTCAGCCTCCCCATGATCCTGTCCACTTCCTCCGGAGTCACAGAATCAAACTCCTCCCAGGTGATATCGACAAGACCGCCCGCGTCCTGCTCGACAGACTCTGCCCAGTCAGAGTCCAAACCGGTCCGAATCCGAGCGATTTTGTCCGACAGATGCTGGTTAAACTCCTCGGCACGACCCTGCAAGGGTTCCTCCCTCACCTCCTGATTCAGGAGGGAGCGAGTCACCCTAAACAGGGCGGCCGGGCGATTATCTGCGGACGCGATAAGGGTGGCAAAGTGGTTAGACCTCGCCTCCCTTATCGCAGCGAGATAAGACCTAGTGTAGGTTCTTAGTCGCAATCGGTCGGGTTCGGATCGGCTGGATCTCCAACCGCTCTCTAGGCCCCGTCTCCGACGCTTCATCTCCCGGAGCTCCGCGGAAAACCATGGAGCTCGACGGGATCTGCACCGGGTCAGGGGCCGCAGGGGTACAACTCGGTCAAGGGCCTCAGTGGCTGCCCTTTCCCAGGCTTCCACTAAGGCATCTGCCGAGCTGTGAGCAAGGGAGGCAGGTGGGGACCCCAGCGCCGCCTGGAACCTCTGGGGATCCATTAAGCATCTGGGGCGGTACCATTTAATTGGTTCCACACTCCCACGGCGGGGGGTGGCAAAATGGAAGACCAGCCGCAGGAGATGATGATCGGTCCATGACAGGGGCATAACAATTGGGGAGCCCCCACCAAGATCATCTAACCACCGTCCAGATAAGAAAACTAAGTCAAGAGTGTGGCCTCCCTCATGAGTCGGTCCCGAAATTACTTGCGTCAGGTCCATGGCCGTCATGGAAGCCATGAACTCCCGAGCCAACTCAGATGATCCTCCCAGCGATGGTAGATTGAAGTCCCCCAAAACTATAAGTTTCGGGAACTCAATCACCAACCCAGAGAGGACATCGAGAAGCTCAGGCAGGGCTGCTGCTATGTGACTAGGCGAAAGGTACACCAGCAGCAAGCCCAACTGCGCACCAGGGCCGCATCTCAAAAAGAGAGACTCACACCCGACTATCTGGGGAACGGTGGCCTCCCGCGGACATAAGGTCTCCCTCATGACAACAGCCACACCCCCACCCCTACCCTGAGCCCGAGGCCGGTGTAGCACCCGGAAACCTGGTGGGCAAAGGTCAACCAGAGGAATCCCTCCCTCTGGGCCCAACCAAGTCTCCGTGATGCAAGCCATGTCCGCCAGCTCACCCTCGACCACATCACGGACGAGAGGAGCTTTATTAGCGACAGACCTGGCATTCAAGTACACCAGCCGGAGCTCAGGAGGCTGCACATCCTCACTCCCAGAGCCCTGGGGCGGAGCCAGAGGGTCGGAGTGCCCCACCGCTTTTAAGCAGCGGAGAGGCCTTCCCTGAGGACGATACGGCCCTCTGCTCCTGCACCTGCTGCCATTCCCTAACGTCGTGGGAATAGGTATTCCCACGACCAGCCCTGGAGCCCCGGAGGCAACCGGCCCCCGCTCCTCTCCCCCGCGAACTACCTTGGCACTGGCCTGAACAGAGGTTGTTGGACTGCCCCCCTTGTCCAGACAACCAAAAAGAGTACCCTCCCCCCTCCCTAGCCCCCTAAAAAATTTAGAAAGAAAACTAATCAGGGGCCTCCTATTGGGTTTCCGTCGAAGGCCCCTACCCGTGCCCAGCCATCTCTCGGGGTCCCAATAAATGGGCCCTTCCTCGAGATCATAAGCGGCTAGAAAGGCGGGTCGCACCCAGGAAGGGGGAGCACCCCTGAGGGCGAGCAAGTCCGTGCAAGAATATTTAAAGAAAGGCATAAGGCGTAGTCCAAGTAGAAGGCAGTCCATAGTTGATGGTCAGTCAGTAAGGAGGATCTAACAGAGGTAAATAGGTGTCCCAGACCTCCGCCCAGCTGCTGCCACTCAGCTGGGTAAACCCCCCGAGCAGGCCGACCACCGTCCTCTCACAACGGCTGCCGAGCCAATTCCCGGGGAAGAGGTGGTGGTCTGAAACAAACCACTCTGGATATGGCATGCCTCCTAGAGCTCTCACCTCTAGGGGCAGCAGATGTAAATTCAAGCCACCCTCTCACGGTGGCTAATATCCAGGAACCTCTGATCCTTTGGGGATGATGTGTAAAAGGCAAGCCATCATAGTTATCATAGTCTGGTCAGCTAACGGCGAGATCCCCCGCTGCTCCGCCATTCCAGAAAGATGTACCTGACCACAACTCCGTGGGCCCTCAGTTCTATAGTCATTGAGGCCTTCCAGAGTGTGATCAATGAAGACTGATCCCCCCAAGTCTACTGATGACTACTTAAATGGCAGGGACTTCACGGTCTTCACAGACCATAAACCGCTATTGGGGTTATTCACCACAGACAGACACCCCACATCTTATCCCCTAGAATGCTAAGATGGTCCGTTTTTTATCAGCTTACAGCTTTAAGCGAATTCACAAACCCAGCAAGGATATGAGCCATGCAGATGGCCTGAGCAGGCTTCCACTGCCTCAAATCGAGCCAGATCTGGACCAGGCAGCCTGCGTTTTGTCCATTCAGGACTTGCCGGAGTTCCCCCTCCATGCAAGGGACATAGCTGCAGAAACAGCAACAGACAAGACTCTAAGCAGAGTGTTATCTTGGGTCCACATAGGGTGGCTAGAAAAAAGCCCAGGTCCTGAGTTTCAGAGCTACTTCATAAGGAGACATGAGCTGTCAGCTCATAAAGGTTGTGTTTTTGGGGGGAACAGGGTCATTGTTCCCACCTCATTAAGGGACAGGGTATTGCAATTGCTTCATAAAGGTCATCCGGGTATTGTTCACATGAAAACTTTGGCATGAAGCTATTTATGGTGGCCAGGATTAGATAAAGCCATTGAGGCTCAAGTACATGGGTGTTACACATGCCAGCAATCTAGGCCTGAAATGCCTCACGCTCCCATCCACAGGTGGGAGGAGACACACATCCCCTGGTTGAGTATTCATATAGACTTTGCTGGGCCCTGTCAGGGACAGCTCTTTTTTATAGTGGTAGACAGCCACTCTAAATGGCTGGAAGTTATACCAATAGCAAATATGACTACTGCTAAGACCATCCAGGTGCTTATGAAACTTTGCAACGCATGGGCTACCGGATGTTGTAGTGTCCGATAACGGGGCCCAATTTACTGTGGCAGAATTTCAGGCTTTCCTGAGGGCAAACCTCATTAGGCATGCAAAATCAGCTCCATTTCACCCATCTAGTAATGGTCAAGCTGAACGAATCATGTGCACCATGAAATAATCATTGAAACGCATTGTGACTGGGGACTGGCACCACAGACTAGCCAACTTTTTGCTCTGCCAACATTCCACACTGTGCATGGCAATAGGTAAAAGCCCAGCAGAGCTGCGCTGGGGGGCCGACTAATCATGAAACTGGACAGGTTGCACCCAGACCGGGTGGCAGCTGAGGCCTCTCACCCAAAACCCCCGAGGGGGCTGCAAGTGGGCGATGGGGTGTGGGCCCAGAACTATGGGCATGGAAACTTGTGGGTGCCAGGGAAAATCACCAAAACATCGGGCCCTCTCTCATACGAAGTGGGCCTAGAGGGCGGGCGAGTTGTTCGTCACCATATCGATCAGCTTAGAAAGCGTTTTCCAGAATGACCACAAAGTGAAGACTTCATCCCAGGTCCCATCCACGGACCACAAACTGGCAGCCAGGCCGATCAATCCATATGCTCTGAGGTCCCAATCAGTCAGAGCAACAGGGAGGTGGCCATAGGGGGGCAAGGCCCAGGAGTGCAACATGGGGCCCCTGACAGAGAAAGCCAACCAGAACACTATAGCCGCTGTGCCAACTCTGTGGAGTGATTGGACTTTGGGGTGGGCCAACCTGAAAGGGCCAGCCAGAGAATTCCGAGACAGCCTGACTCGCTTGAACTTATGGACCCTGGTCTACCCAGACCAGTGGGCAAGCTGGTAGGCCAGGGAGTGCCTGACTCTTCCAGGTGTTCTACAAGGGTTCGCAAGCCTCCTGCATATCTACAAAATTTTGTTCAGAAATAACTGAGCTATAATGTTGTACGTGTCATTGATGTGCTGCTAGTCAGGAGAGTCTCTGTATTAGCTAGTACGGAAAAATGTGTACATTGCATAGTACTTTTGTATCTCTGTAAAACTTGTAATTGCTGTAATAATTCCCTTTTGTTGTTATAATGTGTGTACATTCTAGGGGGGAGGGGTGTAATGTATTGGGTTTTGTCTTGCTAAGGAATATCATGTGAGGTTAATTGCTGGAAGGTTGCTCAAGCAGTGAAGCTGGCTAACGGCTCCCAGCTCCTCAGACAACCCATCTCCAGCGCTGCCATTGGCTGCCTCTAGGGGGGCAATAGGTTGCTTTCAACCTATTGGCCGCCGCCTAGAGGCCAGGGTATAAATTGCTGCATTCGCAGCCCTGTTTCTCAGTTTAGTTCCTGCAACCAATAAAACAATGATCTTTGCTGAACTCACTTGCCTCATCTCGTCAATCAAGCAATGAACCCAGTATCTAACAACAAACATAACCAAAAACCTCAGCTTTACATCACGTTTTTAGCTACACATTGAACTCTGCTATATGCTGGTCTTTTCCTTTTTGTTCCTTATATGCAGGTAATACCTCTGAAAAAGTAAGACTCCAGTCTATCCTGCTATATTCCTGTCTCAAATCATTCTGCATAGAAAGTGCATCTTTTCCAGATAGGTCATTAGATGCACAACACCAGCAGCATCACAGTCCTTACTAGCATGCTTGACTATCTTGACAATATGCCTTTTTTCTCTGCTAGCATTAACACCTCTTTCAAATCATCTACGTCCTTTCCTAAATTGACACCTCTAAATATTGAGTCACCAGGGGGTGGTTTCTCTTTCTAGATTCCTTGTTCGTCTCATATAACTGATTTGAAATAGTTGATTCATAACTTCTTTGTCACAGACACAGTGCCTTGCTCAGTTGTGTCATCATCTCTGTCACAAATAGCTGAATTTATTACCTTAGTATCCCTATTAAGTTCGGCAAGGGCAGTGTATCAATTATGCAGTGACACACCAAAAGTTTTGTGTTTATGGTCCACAACTCTCACTTTGCCAGATCCAACAGTTTTCCTTACTGCCCTTCTCCTGCAGGGTAGAGAGTACTGATAGTGAGGGAGTTCAATAAAACTCAACTCAATAGATTGAGTTGAATGTCTAATTTCAGCCTGAAGACTAAAACTACAGTTCTAGATAAGCCACGATAAACTCCAATGCAGATTTGCCCGGCTGTTGTACTCTCTGATCAAAATGGAACCGCCAGGCCAGCTCGGACATTCGGGGCTTGAAATGCCCGTTCAGCTTTGTTGTGAGGTCTCTGTATGAGATAGTTTCGATCGGCGTTGGTGTGAATAGGCTTTCAGCCAAGTCGAATTTGGCCGGCCTGCTTATGCAAAGCAGGGTTGCCGCTTTTAGGCCATCCTCAGCAATTTGGTTCACCCGGAGATAGTTCTCGACTTGCCCCAGGTGTAATGGCAATCGTTCAGGATGGCGGATGTCGAACTCTCTGGGCTGGCTGACCTTCGGCATCTTCCTCTTGTTCTCGGATCCTGCTCCGCCAACTCAGATGGTTGGTTCTGAGTATGTGAGGCTGCTAGCATGGTGACTAGCCGGCCGTAGAAAGGGGGGAAAGATGCCTCTTTCCTCCAGCACGCGAAGCCGTCCCCTCATGAATTCATCTTTTTAATGCGAAGCAGGATCCCACCTTCATCACCACTGTTGTGTAGTGGGTTCTGGAGAGCAGGAAGGATGCCGAGATGATGAATACAACATAACAACTCTTTATTTGGTGGAAGTGACTGTACTGGGGAATAGAAGCTACCTGCACTCTTTATATACCTGGCCAGTATCTGGCCAGGTACTCAACCAACCAATCGGTTTGAACCTCTGTTTCCCGCCAAAATGCTTCCCACCAAAACAGTTACTGTTCAACGGCTCCTGGTGGTGACTCTTATACACAGCTTTAGGTGTTCCAATAAAGCCTAATACATAACACAAACTACTGATGTTTTCTGGTCAGTAGGTCAATTGATCTCACAGTGATTAACTTCACAAAGTTGGTACAAATAGATATGCCCTTGCAGCCTTCCTGTTTCAGATTTTAGTTGTATGATCCATATAAGTCTAGGCTACTACCTTGCTCCAATGGACCAATTCTCAGTCTTCTTGAACTTGCTGTGAGCTGCTCCTCCCAGCAGTCTTTGTTGTTATGCAAATGCAATCAGTGACTTAGCTCCCAGGTGTCTCCCTTGATTGACCAGACATAGTCTCAGTCCCTTTGAAATCCCTTTGAGCTGCTGCTGCCAGTAGTCTCGGGTACAGGCCGCATATATTTTAGCAGCTAACTCCAATTTTGTAACCCAACAGTTCTCTCATGAGCACTACCAATTCTCATCCCCAAATTCTTAACATAATTACCTTATATTTTAATCCATAATCTCCAAAAAGGTGATGGGAAATTTCACCTGGAGTTCTAGTCCGGATCAATGGAAATGCTAGCAGAAAATTAAAAAGTATATATAAATTGTGATTTCCAGATGAAAATATTTGTTCAACCTGATAAATTAAGGTAGATGAGCTAATAATATGATTGTGCATAAAACATAATACTCCTTTTCAAACATCTTTTATAGTTAAACCAGCATAAAGATTTATTCTTACAATTCAAATAAATCTCATAACCATGTGCTGCTATATTTGCATTGAATGAGCAGATCATATTCCTGAATTCCCCACCATGAAAAATTGTGACTCTTTTTTTCTCTTCCTTTCTCTCTTATTTTTAAGAAAAAGAGAGTCCTCTCAACCTATTGTTGCAATGTCTTTTTTCTCAGCTTATTGAAAGGAGGAAAAAAATACACACAGCTTTAAAGACATTACAGGAACCCGACCTGAAGGACAGTTCTTTGAAGTCTAAAAACATGTATAATCTACTTTTACTTAGTCTAACAGGACAGCTATATTTACCATGCTTATGTCATTATGGATTTTATTTTGTTCCTAGTACAAGGTATATGATAGTCTGCAGATTATCAATTTGGGATACATCTGAAAGTTGTCTTTGATCTCCTTAAAACTATCAATCTTCAGCCTCAGAAGGAACAAAGAGATAAGAGGAAGCAGAAACCTTATTTGCATTAAATATTTCTGGAAAGAAGAAAAAGAAGGTGAGACCAAAGAAAAAACTAAATAAGAAGAAAGTCAGGGGTCCTGATCTTTTCACTGTGGGGTCTTGGTAAAATTGCTTGTTTTATAGCCACAGAAACATCCAACATACTGCAGCCAGATAAAAATTAATAATTTTATAATTATAATGGGCAGAAGCATTTTTCTTCGGCTTGTAAAACCAAGATTTGCTTTTGCTAATGAGCCTAAACCTAAATTGCACATCATATATAGAAATTGTAAATACGTTTGACTGGTTTCCATAAACAGATCAAATTAATAGGTCAATCATCAAACTTTTTTTTAAAGTTTTGGTTTCTGAAAACCTTTTGGTGATTATGATATAGCCCTTCAAACTGAACACAAACATAATTTCAGAATGACTGTATCAAGTACTAATCTTGAGAAGTATGAAATTAACTTTTAATGACTATAATGTATTTAATTGCATAATGCTTCCAACACACTGCATGAGTTCAACTAAAGTGTTTTTCTGATGATTTTCATTTGTACTCAGTGTGTGATGCATCTCACTGCAGTGTCCAACAAGATTCAGTCAACATTGATGGATTCCAGTTGCTGCGATATTGTTTTTCCATTGTCACAATGTCCTGATTAAACCTATAGCTCAGCCAATCTCATTGTACACATGTTGTACTTTGATAATAAAAGGTTCATTCGTTTATCACTGATTCCCTCTAGATTTTCAAGAATGAATGCAGACAATGAATGTTTAGTGCCATTTTGCACTTCATGGTCTTGTATGCTAACAGAATGTAGACTGATGCTCTGTAGTTGCCAAGAAAATTCTCAGTGACATCCTTGAATGCTTTCCAGATGATTTTATCTGGCCCCACTAACACATCTTTTGAACTGCTTGTCATTGATGACAGATCTGATTGGTGGACCAATAAAAATGCCTTCCTTAATTATGGCATTAGTTGTTCTTGCAAACATCTGTCTTAAATGAGAAAAACTTTTACCTTCCTTGATAATTGATTTCACAAAACTTTTCTTCAGTCCGAGTTTTACATGAAGCAGAGGCAAACATATCTTTGTTAGCTCAACAAGTGGTTAATATGCCATGTTTTTCTTCCCCAGAACCAAATTCTTTCAGAGAAGCATTTCTTTTTAAGGTAATGCACCTTTCTTGCATGGTTAATCCATTCACATATGTAATAATAATGGTTGGTATATCCAAGCTGCACTACTTTTACATCTTCACAGATCCTCCAGTTGTACTTAGTGTAATTGGATCTACTTGAACATGTTCCATGTTTTCCTGTGTTTCTTTCATGTGTGCAATATAGTTAATAGTGACTGAAGGGTGTATACATTATATAAAAACAGAGCATTTCTATAAAACAGCATGTGCTTGGTTAAATTACAGGCTATTTTTTGTGGTTAGTAGCCAAAAATCTATAAAACATACCCATAAGTGTTCAGGAAGCAAAATCTTTGTTGTCCAGTGTTATCAGACAAATCTGAGACATGTGGTTAAATGTTATATTTGAAAATATTTTATCCCCCTCCCAGCCAAGACCTCTTTTCATATTGTTTCATCATTGCAGAAGAGGGAACATATACACATGTGCGCGCGCGCGCACACACACACACACACACACACACACACACAAACCCATGCGAGCTTCGCTCTGGTGCTAGCAGGCCCATTTGCAGAGCATGCATGCTTGCGGCCCCTTTCACGTGCACACACGTGTAGCCATATTAGCATGTATATGTATGTGCACATAAGGGCGCCTGCCCCCGCCTTTCCCACCAGGGCTCCAACCTAACCCTAACCCACCTCTGCAATAAAATATAAAATTCTGAAAAGAAAAAACATCCAAATCCTCTCCAAAGTAGAGCAATGATAGTTTCATCAGGAAGTAAGCATCATATTATATATTGATGGAGAGGAAGAATTTTTGTAAGAATTTATACCTTCCAAGTCAATAACAGATAGTTTTGAACTTCTCTGTTTATGTGCACATTACTCCAACTTTTGAGATTCAGTTCTCTGAACAACAGATGTACATAAAACAATTTTAGGCGAAGATGGAAATGAAAAGGTGTAGGCAACTGAAAAAAAAAAGGAAACACTACTTAGAATAAATAAGTATAGATTGGAGAAAAAAATGGATATGGAATATGTATGCATTTTCATATAGTCTTCTTAAAAATATAAACATGTATTATAATAAACTGAGACTTGGAAAAATGAGAAATAGAGAGAAACTGAAATTAAGAGATTTATTCTTTTTCCTTTCAATTCTTCATGGCCTAGCATTTTTTTTAATCTATAGACCATTTTGTGAAGGTTTCCTCTTCATTGCCTTTTCCCTCAGTACACATCACACATACACACCCATTGTTCAGAAATCATTGAAGCATGTCTTGATAGATGAGCCATTCCTTTTATCATTTTACATTGGTTGTCAGAAGTCTTAACTATGATTTTCCATCAGATGTTGATTTAAGACAAATCACTAACATTCTTTCAGCATAAGTCTTTAGATAAGTACTGGTGGTCTGTCCTGGAAAATATTATATTTAAAAATATATGTGTTTAATGTTCAGAAAAGGAACGAATTGTCAAGCAGAACAAATGCAGGAATGCTTTCCTTGTTGGACAAAATTCTGATATACTGACAGTCACTTTATTTTAATGTATACATTTAGAAATATCCTTTTTCTTTTCTTTTCCTTTTTTGTTCTACTTCTTTCCTCACACTATAACATGAATAAGCCAAGCAGCCAATATCTTTTAACCAAAACAAGATAGACAAAGGGCAATGGACTATTCGGTCTGCTTTAACACACACTTGTCATAAAGTAGATTATCCTTCATGAGATTGTGAGCATGTAGAATGAAATCTCATTTATCTCTAATAGAAACTAGTATGTGTTGTCTCCAAGGGTCCTTTCTATTGAACTCTAATAATTGTGTATCAATCATTTATCACTTCCTATGCTTTATTATCTCAGAAATTACTATTGCTAGATTGTATATTTCTTTATATTTAGGAATATAAAAATAACAAAATTTGCAAATCCTAGATGCATTATGAGATTTAACACTGCTGCTTGACTCAAGATTTAAAAAAAAAAATACATGATTGTGTTAGTGTGTGTACATGTTTATTTAATAGATTTAATAATCTTAGGTAATATGTATCATTATTTTTATTATTAAAGAATAATATAGCAATGGGAACACAACTGTGACTGCAGTTCTAGTTCTTTAGAAATTAAAGTTTCAGTGGAAACCTACAATGTTTTATTTAGAAAAAATGAATATTTAGTTCTTATAAAAACATGTTTAATTTTTTTGGTCATTCCAAGATATTTTCTAAGAGCTTCACACTTTGATCATTAGATTTCCTTATTTTTTTTTAAAAAAAAATCCAATTGTTTCTCCTTATTTCTGGTATCTCTGGATATTGCCATATCTGCAAAAATTACTCTTTTTGTAATTTTATTTTTTATTTTTATTTTAATTCCATTTATATCCTGCCCTTCTCCAAAGACTCAGGGCAGCTTACAAGCTTAGCAGTAGCCTTCATTCTATGTATATGCCTGCTTATTAGGGCTTTCATACACCCCCCAAGCGGCATTATTACAAAGTCAGCTTAATTGCCCCCAACAATCTGGGTCCTCATTTTACCTACCTTGGAAGGATGGAAGGCTGAGTCAACCTTGAGTCTGGTGGGATGCGAACCTGCACTAATTGCAGGCAGCTGGTGTTACTTAAGGAGGCATTAGCCCACTGCTCCACCAATAACAGTAATTATTGTTATAACTGATATGTGACATTTTAGATGAGATCAGTTTGTATGTGAAAATGCATTTATAACATCATCATTTGATCATACACATTTGACAAATTAGGTGCTTGTAATTTTTGCTTGGATGCCAGTAGATCATGTTATTGTTATTTTATTATCTCATATTGCAATATCCTGCACAAATTGTGCAGCACTTACTGGAGTTCAACAACAGATATGTTTCAAGTATCTGCACTTAGCTTACTCAACAGCTGAGTATTGTGTCCCACTATAGCTTACTAGCCCGTACACAAGTAGGATTGATGCACAATTGTATGAGTAATGTGCTTTGTTAGTGAATGATTGTCTACTTCCACATATTGGTTGCCTGTTCTGAGTCATATACCACCTCTAGGCCTTTCTTCAAGTATACCTAAACGTTATTTATAATTCCCAGTTTTCAATTCTGAGTGATGTAGCATGTTTTGAATGAACCAGGTCGAGATCTAGATCCCCAGCCTTCTTACTGCTAAAACACTTGTAGAAGATGATTTTGATGATATGTGGAAACAAAACTGGATAGAAAATTGTCCCCCACAATGCTGAAGCTATTTCTGCACCTTGAAATAAAACACTTGGATTTGACCACCCCTGTGAGATATGGACAACATTGAACCAAATTCAACCTGGCCGTCGTAGATGTGCAGATGCCCTCTATAAGCAGGAAAAATACCATCACTGAATTGTGACTGTGAAGCAAAAAAACAAACTATCCAACAGATAATGACAGTGTGTCAAAAGAGAGCCTATAATAGAGATTTCACTGACCTCCTGGCTATGATAAATGTAGTAAAAAATGGTACTTAGGTATACCTTTGCAATATTCTTGTTAATATCTCAGATTTTATATTCTGTATTGTATTGTTTTGTATTTTACCCCTGTGTTTCTTTTTACCGAAATGTGATGTGAATGAGTCATACAATAACTAAATAAATACATTACTATTCATAATTTTTCATATTGCTATTTGTGATACAAAGCATCTGTAATCATCATCAATCATTATCATAATCATTGTCATATCCCAGGGATGCACTACCTTGTGAGACTTATGTGCTCTGAGAAAGATGAGAGCTATGCCAGAAGTTCAAACCTACTGGACAGGTCTCATCAGAGGAGTCAAAGAGTTTCTCTCCATTAAAGAAAAATGGTGAGATGTAATTTGCAAAAATCCATTCAGTTGTTGCCTGGCTTAACAAAGACCACATTAGACATTCGAGTTCCTGGACATCTGTAGAAGCAGAATTGAAAGATGTGCAAAGATATAAGCAGGGCAGAGAAATCAAAGCCTTGCCAGAAGTAACCCAGACTGCAGAGACAAATCAGAGGGAGTTGTCATGAGAGCAGTACAACAGAGATATAGAATTGTTTTCATTTGGAAACCAAGTACCCTCTTCTCTGCCTCAGAAAGAATAAAACTCTGTAATTAAAGAAATAGAAGAATTGGAAACAAAGGATAATTGAGCATATTAAATAACACAATAATAACAGAATCAGGCTCCCTGCATTGAAGCTTGTTCCAAAGAAACAGCTAGCGCAGACATTAAAAGATGCCAACACTACAATATCAAATATAAGGACCAGCTCACTGCAAGAAGCAAACCAACTAATGTACAACACAGCTGCTGTTATAACTGAATACCTGGGGTAAAAAATCAACAAAGAAGAAGAAAAGCCAAACAGTGCCCCACCAAAATGCTAAGCTTGTATGCCGCCCTGAGTCTTCGGAGAAGGGCGGGATATAAATGGAATTAAAATAAATAAATAAATAAATAAAATAGAAAATCAAACTGGAAAATAAAATCAACAACCTGAGATCAAATGCAAGCAAGCTAGAACATATGAAAGAAAAGGAGCTAAAGAACAAGAAGACCAAAAAATACCATACCAGTTAGAAGCAAGAAAGATCAAGGAAGCTCTGGAAATAATAAAGCAGCAAATTACAGCTATATTCAAGAAGATCAGCAGATACAAAGCCCGAACTGCAAATTATACTCAGAACCTCCAATTGATAGAAATGTTTCTATCAATCTGTCAATGGAGAGACAACAGTGAATCAGTCAGTATCTGACAAAGAAGAAACAATGCAGTTCTGGGCACAGATATGGGACAACCCAAAGAAATACAAGGACGCAGCTTGGTTAAAGAAAGTGAAGAATAAAAAAGAAGCTGAAATTAAAGAACTATAACAATAGCAGAAATGGTAGAGAAAAGACCAAGTAAGATCCAGAACTGGTCAGCATCAGACCCACAGCCTCCCCCTCAAAGAAAATATGCAGACGCTTAGCAAAGAAACAACTTCAGATACCTCTAAAAAATCACTTCAAATATCCCTTAAAAAGTTACATCAACAAACACACAAGAGATAAACAGAAAAGCAGGCCAGAATGCAGCCCCCCAAAAAGGAAGATGAGTATTGGTAATAAGAAATTCTATCCTCAAAGGAACAGAATCATCCATCTGCAGGCCCGACATACAATGCAGGGAAGTATGTTGTCTCCCTGAAGCAAAAATCAAAGTTGTGGCTTAGAATTTAACCAAAATAATTAGGCCTACTGATTAATACCCCTTCCTCTTCCTCCACATTGGAACGAACGACACAACAAAGAACCTGACTACAATAGTGAGAGATTACAAACAACTAGGCAATAAAGTTAAGAAGCTAGGAGCACAAGTAATGTTCTCAGCAGTACTCCCAATGAAAGGCCAACACCCACTGAGAGAAAAAAGAATTATAGAAATAAATCATTAGCTAAAGGGCTGGTGTCACCAAGAAAACTTTGGTTTCCTGTATCATGGACTGCATTTCCTACATGAAGAATTCTTGGCAAGGGATGGGCTGCACCTCACAAAAACGGAATAATGTACTCAGAAAAAGACTGGCCCAAGTCATCAGGAGGGCTTTCAACTAAAATTGAGGGGGGAGGGTGACCAATTTTTAGAATCTCTAGAACCCAAAACCAATCATAAATCCCAAGAAAACAAATCAAACAATGAGATAGGCAGAGATGAGAAAAAAGAAAAACCCAAATAACAATCAGGAGATGCAGGAAACATACCCACAAACAGGCATAAAAGTCTTAAATGCTTATATACAAATGCACAAAGCTTGGGGAGCAAACAGGATGAACTAGAAGCAATAGTACACAAGGGAGGGTATGACATAGTTGGCATTACAGAAACCCAGTGGGACAAACCCCATGAATGGAATGGATGGATGGATACAAATTGTTCAAAAGAAACAGGTCTACAAAAAGAGGAGAGGGAGTTGCACTATATGCAAGAGAAAACTACGTATCTATAGAAATGCACATGAGCCAAGATAAAATATCTCCAGAATGTATATGGGTCAATATAAAAGAGGAAAAAAAGTGACACTACCATAGGTGTATATTACAGGCCACCCAACCAATCAGAAGAAATAGATCAACTCTTTGTCAACCAGTTAACAAATGTATGTACCATGTTTCTCCTAAAGTAAGATACTGTCTTATATTATTTTTGCCTCCAAAAGAGGCATTAGGTCTTAATTTTGGGGATTCCTTATATTTTTCATGACACCTGCTTCACCTCGCGGCAGTGGCACCAACAGTTCCATCCAGTAATAATAATAATAATAATTTAATTTGTATACCGCCCTTCTCCCGAAGGACTCAGTAGCCCATGTTGCTGCCATCCCACTTCTCCTGTGGTCACTCACGGCAAGAGGCCACGTAGCACACTGTGCCACTGCTGCCACAATGAGGCAATGCAGGTGGGGGAGGGGCTAGAGTTGCCCCACGTGCCCCACACCTGCTTACTGGTACTTCAGGCCCCCCCACCAGGCCATTCCTTGACCGGCAACCTTTCACTCCCCTCCATTTGTCTGGAATGGTATAAGATCTTCTGCCTTGGGCAGGATTTGGACTAAAAGACCTCTGAGGTCTCTTCCAATTTTTCTACTCTGAAGAGTGGCTAAAACCTACCTGATAATGAAAGATCCAGCAAAAGGGGCAGCACCAGGCAACTACAGGTCAATTATCTGCTTACCAACAACTTTCAAATTGGAAACTAGTGTGGTACCCGATACAGTCCAACAGCACCTACCTGAAAAGAGCTTTTTCCACATGAGCAGAAAGGAACCATCCAAACAGTAGAGGAGCAAAAGATCAACTCCTAATTGACAAGATGATTTGAAAAACTGCAAGATAAAGATGATCAACTTAAATGTAGCATAGATTGACTACAAAAAGGCATTTGACTTTCTGCCACAATGGGATAATCAAGTGCCTTGAAATAACAGACACCAGTAGAAACAACAGAAGCTTTGTGCAAAGATTGATGGCACAAAGGAGGACATGGTTGCAGGTCAGTGGTGAGAGATTGGGAGAGGTTAACATCAAGAAAGATATTAAGGATCAAGGAGATTCCCTAGTCCCACTACTGTTTGTCATTGCACTTATTCCTCTGTCAACAATACTGAATAACTAAGGCCATGGCTATCAAATATCAAAAACATCTGCCAGACTATCCCACCTCCTTTTCATGGATGACGTGAAGCTGTATGAGAAAATATCATCTGAAATAGAATCACTGCTCAACACTTTCCATTTATACAACCAAGACATTGTAATGGATTTGGACTGAACAAATGTACCATTCTCACCATCAATCAGAACTAAAAGCCCTGGATAGGAATATCAGAAAAAATAATGATCAATAATTCATGTCCTTCATTCTCACAGTGACATTGACAGACTTAACTTACCAAGGAAAAGAGGTGGGTGTGGAATGTTGCAAGTACATCAAATGGTTGAAGAAGAAGAATTAAAAATAGCATTGGAAGAATATCTGAAAGACAATAAAGAAGATGCACTGAAGCTAGTATATCAGGAAGGCTTACTGACTACTGGAAAGACCAAACTGGCATACAAGAAAATCAAATGAAGTCCACTCAATATAAAAGACAAAAATCAAATGAAGAACATAATGGAGGCATGAGAAGACAAAGCATTACATGGCCAATACATTTATTAAAAAATAGCAGGTAAAACACATAATAATAAGACCTGGCAATGGCTAAGAGCAGGAAAGTTGAAGAAAAAGACAGAGGGGCTATTTCTAACTGCACAAGACCAAACCTTAAGAACAAATGCATATAAAGTCAGAATTGAGGAGACAGCAACAAATAGCAATACTATATATGCAAAGAAGCTGAAGAAACAGTGGGCCAGTTGGTTAGCTGCTGCAAGAGATTTTCACAGAGTGACTACAAGCAACAGCATGACAAAGTAGCAACAATGCTACATTGGAAGAGCTGCAAGAAATATCACTTGTCTGCAATCAAGAACTGGTGGGACCAAAAAATAGAGTCATAGAAGCTAAATTGCTCTGGGACTTTAGAATTCAAACAGATAGGCATTTGTCACATAACATCCCAGACTTAATAACTGTTGATATAAAGATGAAAAAAGTCTGGATAGTGAATGTGGCAATACATGGAGACAGCAGAATAGAAGAGAAAAAACTGGAGAAGATCACAAAACACAAAGACCTGCAAATAGAAATAGAATGACTGGTAGAAGCAAGCAAAGATAGTCCCAAAGTAATAGGCACCTTAGGCAGCTTTACTCCATCCTGCGATGATATCTGTAGTACCATCAAAAATTCACATCTTCCTATCCCAGATCCTTGAAAAGGACTCAGTAGATAGTCAAAAATGCCAAACCCAATCTGAACATCTGACTGACTATACAATGAACCATAATAATACACTCAATGGGTAAATAAAACTGACAAGTCCAGTGTAATGAAGGATAATAATATATTTAAATTTATAAATCACCCAGAATAATTTGGAATCAGGCAGTATATTAATTATTATATTATATTTCTGTCTGTCTACTTAAAGAGGATTAAAAATATTTCACATGGCTTATAATTGCCATTTCCTTAACATTCATGGTTTATGACTATTTGAAGTATACTTTGTCTTAAAAGCTGTGGATTGGATGGGTAAGGTCAGAAAGTCAGGGCAACTATAATTATACCACTGCAACAATGGCAGCAAAATTATTTGCAATTTGTCTGGTTTTCATTTAAAATATAGCATACAGTGTGGCAATCAGGCAAAGTACATAATTGTCTATGGTGCTTAACATAACAGATCTCTTCCATTTTAGCTTACATGCAGGTACTAGTTACACAACCATATTTTACAGAGTATTCTCTAAAATATAAATATATATGTCTCACTATTATTTATTTTTATAAATAATTCAAGGCAGTGAACATACATAATATCCTTCCTTGTCCTATTTGCCTCCGAAGAACAACCCTGTGAGATGAGTTAAGTTGAGAGACAGTGACTGGAGCAAGGTCACCTAGCTGGCTTTCAGCTTTCATGCCTAAAGAAGGACTAGAACTCACAGACTCCTAGTTTTTAGCTTGGTGCCTTAAACACTAGATCAGATTCTGCTATCATATTTCAATTGTACCTATTCAGTGTGTTTTTTAAATAAAGATCCTGTTATATCTACATGACTTTATGCTGTTTGATGGACTGAGCTATCACTTGATTGATGAAATTACTTAATAAGAAAAGCATTTTCCTTGGCTGAATAACCTAAGTTCAGTGGAATTCATTTTCCCAAGTTCAATAAAACTTATATTCAATATTGCTGGTATAAGCAGTATTTGAAAATAGAATGTCTTAAATTTTAATGGAAAATTCCTTAGATCTCTACAATGGATATTCTATTTTACTTTTTATGTTGTGTACCTATGTTTTTAAGTTGTATTTACATATTCAACTTTTCTTACCTTGACATACTGCACATATTAAATATTTGTAATACATGTAAGAAAATAGATGGAAAATAGCAAAATCTTTCAAAATACTGGTAACTGGTCACTCTATTTCCAGAATTGTTTTTAAACAAGCCCTCCCCCCCTCTGGAAAAACTTTCTAGGGCAAGGTTTTGAGTAGGATCCAAACTTTGGGGTGATTATCTGCACTCTAACTTCTAAATCATCAGAGCCTCATCTATCACTCTGTTGACATCTGACACCTTGATAAATCATCGTGTATTCCTAATTCAGTTTCCTGCTCAAATTTGCAATTTTCAACAACTCAGATGATTACCTCAACAATTTTTAATTAATTCTTATTTCTAGCATATTCAAGCTGTCTTACTCAAAAGGAGCAGCGAAATATTTCATTTGTTAATCACCAGTTCACTGTAAATATCTAAAACATATCAAGAATGGATGGATGGATGGATGGATGGATGGACAGACAGATAAAATTTGTAATAATGTATCAAGAAAGAAAGAAATTTATTAAGTAAGTATATTTGGTAAAACATATTAAGTATAGGTAGTCCTCAACTTACGACCACAATTGAGCCCAAAATTTATATTGTTAAGTGAGACATTTGTTAAGTGAGTTTTGCCCCATTTTATGACCTTTCTTACCATAGTTGTTAAATGAATCACAGCAACTGATAAGTTAATAACACCTTTGTTAAATGAATCTGGCTTCCCCAATGATTTTGCTTGCCAGAAGGTTGCAAAGGGGGATCACATGACCTTTGGACACTAACTGTCATAAGTATGAAGCAGTTGCCAAGTGTCTGAATTCTGATCACATGATAGTGGGGGTGCTACAAAGGTCGTGAGTCTGAAAAATGGTCATAAGTCACCTTTTCAGTACCATTGTAACTTTAAATGGTCACTAAATGGACCTGTATCTCAGATTATTTTCAGGCAATTATTGTATAAATAATATGAATTCCATAGTAAGTATTTTAGGAAAGGAAATTAAATGTAAAGTTACTTTATTGGTCTTAATGGAACCGCATCTACATGGAAGGAAGTGTGTAGTGGGGTGCCCCAGGGCTCTGTTCTGGGCCCAGTGCTCTTCAATATCTTCATCAATGATTTGGATGAGGGGATAGATGGGGAACTCATCAAATTTGCAGCTGACACCAAGCTGGCAGGAATAGCCAACACTCCAGAAGACAGGCTTAAGATACAGGAGGATCTGGACAGACTCGAACACTGGGCACTATCTAACAAAGTGAAATTCAATGGTGAAAAAAGTAAGGTTCTACATTTAGGCAGGAAAAACCAAATGCACAGGTATAGTATAGGTGGTACCTTGCTCAATAGTAGTAACTGTGAGAGGGATCTCGGAGTCCTAGTAGACAATCACTTCAATATGAGCCAGCAGTGTGCTGCAGCTGCCAAAAAAGCCAACACAGTGCTAGGCTGCATTAACAGAGGGATAGAATCAAGATCACGTGAAGTACTAATACCACTTTACAATGCTTTGGTAAGGCCACACCTGGAATACTGCATCCAGTTTTGGTCACCACGATGTAAAAAAGATGTTGAGACTCTAGAAAGGGTACAGAGAAGAGCAACCAAGATGATTAGGGGGCTGGAGGCTAAAACATATAGGGAACGGTTGCTGGAATTGGGTATGTGTAGTTTAATGAAGAGAAGGGTGAGGGGTGACATGATAGCAGTGTTCCAATATCTCAGGGGCTACCACAAAGAAGAGAGAGTCAAGCTATTCTCCAAAGCACCTGAAAGCAGGACAAGAAGCAACGGATGGAAACTAGTCAAGGAGAGAAGCAACCTAGAACTAAGGAGAAACTTCCTGACAGTTAGAACAATTAACCAGTGGAACAACCTGCCTCCAGAGGTGGTGAATGCTCCAACACTGGAGGTTTTTAAGAAGAGACTGGACAGCCATTTGCCTGAAATGGTATAGGGTTTCCTGCCTGAGCAGGGGGTTGGACTAGATGACCTCCAAGGTCCCTTCCAACTTTATATTATTATTATTATTAAACAGACATTATAAAAAGTACCAGAGGTTCCTGCCAATCTAGCTGTTTGACAGCATATAAATCCAAGTAGATAAATATGTAACAGCACTTCCTGACATCATGCTGGCAATGACTGTGGAAATGGCTTTGGACAGTGCTGGCTCAATGGCCTTTAAATGGAGATGAGCACCATCAGCAATGACTTTGTTGTTAGCTGCGAAGTCGTGTCCGACCCATCGCGACCCTATGGACAACATTCCTCCAGGCCTTCCTGTCTTCTACCATCTTCTGGAGTCCATTTAAGCTCACGCCTACTGCTTCAGTGACTCCATCCAGCCACCTCATTCTCTGTCGTCCCCTTCTTCTATTGCCCTCGATCTTTCCCAGCATTAGGCTCTTCTCCAGTGAGTCCTTCCTTCTCATTAGGTGGCCAAAGTATTTGAGTTTCAACTTCAGGATCTGGCCTTCTAAAGAGCAGTCAGGATTGATCTCCTCTAGGACTGACCGGTTTGATCGCCTTGCGGTCCAAGGGACTCGCAGGAGTCTTCTCCAGCACCATAGTTCAAAGGCCTCAATTCTTTGGCGCTCAGCCTTTCTTATGGTCCAACTTTCACTGCCATACATTGCAACTGGGAAGACCATAGCCTTGACTATACGCACTTTTGTTGACAGGGTGATGTCTCTGCTTTTTAGTGTGCTGTCTAGATTTGCCATGGCTTTCCTCCCCAGCAATGACTAGAGGAGTAAAATCTACAGGGATTTACTCCATAGGGAAGCCTCCCTATAATCCTCAATGCAAGTTCCTAGATTGTGTGAAGTTCTCCACAAATATATCCCTATAAACAAAGCAGCATTTTCTTCAGGCAATTGGCCTGAATGCTACCTGAATTCCCTTCTCATAACCATCATTGGAACAGAGTTATATAGTTCCTGGTTTATATATTGGTTGGAATTATGTTTGTGATACTTGAATAAGACTGTTATAGTATCCTTCTTCAAAATTTTGCATCAGGCAAAGCCCAAAAATAACCCAGAAACTAAGTTGCTCCTTCTTTGTTCTCTTTTAGTAAAGAGATAAAATTTATTTTTATTTGCTAAGATGATCGCATTTAGTTGGGTATATATGACAATACTATAGATTATGCTGATGATTGCTTCATCTTAGAATTTTATGTGGTGTTATGGTTTTCTTTGTTTATGATTGTTTCATTAGATAGTTGAAATTTGCCTGGAATGTATGACTGTGATGACAAATATCATATGAAATATATGAATAAATGTCCAAATCCAATTTCAGGAATATCTTTATTGGGCCATTCAAGGTTACAAAACAATTTTTTTTAAAAAAAAATTCTTCATCCAGAACAAAAAAAATAAATAAGAAACAATAGGACTGATGTTCAAATCACATCTGTATGGTTATAGACAGAACCTAGAAGTTGTCAGCTATACTTCCCATCTTTCCTTCCTGAGCAAGGAGGCGATCTGCTTGTTTAGCTGAATATGCTGAGATTTTTTCTACAATTGAAATCTAACTGCATTCATATGTTATTGTTATTCGCTATCAAAACATGCAAAATTTATTATTGCAATATGTAGTATGTCTTAGATTCTCCTCCTTCAATTTCTAGGAGATTGGACAAATTTATGAAAACAACTCTGTTGTAGATAATACACAAGATAAGATACATGACATTATCATGATTAGAAACAGTGTGACACTAATTGTTGGATTCCAGGCAAACAACAGGTAATCATATATTCCCCATGAATCTTTGAAGATAGCTGCCTATCCTTATTGGAGATTAGACAACATCAATCTCTATCCCAATATGTTGTGGTATCCCAGACACTGGGATTGACACTGTCTAATCTCATTAAACAAAATATTCTACTCTTTGTATCACTGCACTGAACTATGAGACAATTAAAAGGAGGCTGATCTCACAGCTATCAGGAACTAAGTAAAATTAAAATATCTCTTCACTCAAATTAAACTTCTAATGATATCATATTTGGGAGTGTACTTTGTTACAGTATAGAAAAGTGGTTTGTTATTCCTTTCTGTGATGTTCTCCAACTTCCTAACTTGGTTTACAGTCTGAAATTCAGGAGATATCTCACATCCAACTATTAATCAAGCTTGATTCTGCTAAATTCTTCAAAGGTCAGGAAGATACTGTTGAAGCATCAGGAGCATTGGCAGAAATCATAAGAAAATTCACAGCTGAAAGCTTATTGGGGTACTTAGGTAAGGTATCATTAAAAACCCAAATTGGTCTTCTGTCTAGAACACAGGTCTGCAACCCGCGGCTCCGGAGCCACATGCGGCTCTTTCAGCCATCTCTTGCGGCTCCCAGTCCTCTGCCATGTGCAGTCCCCCAAAAAAAAAAGTGGGACTAAAAAAGTTCAACCAATCAATTCAAATATGCAGGGTAGGTGCATATCTCGCCTTGGCTCCACTCTTCAGTCAAACCCTGTTCTGCACATGCACGCATGTATGCGCATGTGCACACATTTTTTGCGGCTCCCAGTTTTTCCTTTTGTGAGGCAACCGGTTCCAAGTGGCTCTTTCACTGTTTCAGGTTGCTGACCCCTGGTCTAGAATATATTAAAAGCCCTGTTAGAATCCCACAATTTTGGATCATGGCAAACTTGTGTTCTTTCTTCAAATATCCCACAACTTTTATTTTATGAATGGAATAAAGCAATTCTTGGGGGAAAATGAAATAATCTGGACCTGCATTAAAGCAGATGAGAAAGTGCTTTCTACAATGGAAAAATGGTTTTTCTTCAGGTCCAAATCACTACACAGACTTTCATATTCCACTCTTGCATATGTCTGTTTCTGGTGCTAATGAGGATAAAACATTATGTAGACATTAGTTATGCATACCTCTTTCTATGTTTGCTTGTGTGTTTGTGTGTGTTTGTGTTTGTGTGTGAATTAACATCCTTTTCAATCAGTTTAGAATGCCATCTGCGTACAGCCATCTCAGTCTTTTAACACTGGGTATTTTATTCCTCTCTAATTCTGCTTAGGACCCACTTTAGCAATACTTTCTGCCTTAGATTAATTACCCTGATCTAATTCATTTAGTAGAGGAGAGCTGTGGTACGTGGTTTGCCCACTGATGTATTGTGTTAAATGATGCCCATCTGTCATTCCAGCATATCAGCATGAATTCTGTGTCATCCACTTCATTGGCTCTGCCGAGATGTGAAGTACAGCTACAATGTTTACTACTGTTGTTAATTTAATATCTACACCTTTAATAACCTGACTGCTGTCATTTGCTGAACAATGATACATGATGGCCAGTGAAGAGCCAGGGAGAAGACATTAACTAGACAGCTTATGAGACCAGTTGTAGTTAATTAGCACAGGTCTGGGTAAATTTACCACTGGAGGTCTTTCAGTGCATTCTCTTGTGGAAATGATTTCCTGAAAAGCTTCTACCCCCACACCGACTTTTTAACTTTATTGCTCACCATCAAAATTTGTAAAACCATTCTCCTAACAAGATAAATGCTCTTTCACTTGTGATATGTATCACTGGTAATATATATAGCCAATTCTTCTATTCTTTATTAGATACTGGAGTTCAGTTAAAAAAGAAAACTCTTCCAGGATTCTATTCTTATCTCATTGGAGTTTGCCACTATGGGAACATTAGCATCAAATATTATTTTCATTTTTTATTTATCATGTTTAAGGCTTATTGTCTCATGCTAGTAAAGTTATGCTTAAAATCCTACAAGCTAGACTTCAGCAGTATGTGGATCGAAAACTACCAGAAGTACAGGCAGGATTTCAAAGAGGCAGAGGAACTAGAGATCAAATTGCCAACATACGCTGGATCATGGAGAAAGCTAGAGAGTTCCAGAAAAACATCTACTTCTGCTTCATTGACTATGCTAAAGCATTTGATTGTGTGGATCATAACAAACTGTGGCAAGTCCTTAAAGAGATGGGTGTACCAGACCATCTTATTTGTCTCTTGAGAAACCTATATGCGGGCCAAGAAGCAACAGTGAGAACTGGACACAGAAGCACTCATTGGTTCAAAATTGGGAAAGGAGTCCGGCAAGGCTGTATACTGTCGCCTTGCCTTTTTAACTTATATGCAGAACACATCATGAGAAAGGCAGGGCTAGATGAGTCAAAAGTTGGAATTAAGATTGCTGGAAGAAATATCAACCACCTAAGATATACAGATGATACCACTCTAATGGCAGAAAGTAAAGAGGAACTAAAGAGCCTCTTGTTGCGGGTGAAGAAGGAGACTGCAAAACTTGGATTGAAACTAAACATTAAGAAAACCAAGATCATGGCATCCGGCCCTCTCAATTCCTGGCAAATAGAGGGGGAAGAAATGGAGGTAGTGACAGATTTTATTTTCCTGGGCTCCAAGATCACTGCAGATGGGGACTGTAGCCAAGAAATTAAAAGACGCTTGCTCCTGGGGAGGAAATCCATGGCAAATCTAGACAGCACACTAAAAAGCAAAGACATCACCCTGTCAACAAAAGTGCGTATAGTCAAGGCTATGGTCTTCCCAGTTGCAATGTATGGCATTGAAAGTTGGACCATAAAAAAGGCTGAGCGCCAAAGAATTGAGGCCTTTGAACTCTGGTGATGGAGAAGACTCCTGCAAGTCCCTTGGACTGCAAGGCGATCAAACCGGTCAGTCCTAGAGGAGATCAACCCTGACTGCTCTTTAGAAGGCCAGATCCTGAAGCTAAACCTCAAATACTTTGGCCACCTAATGAGAAGGAAGGACTCACTGGAGAAGAGCCTAATGCTGGTAAAGATTGAGGGCAATAGAAGAAGGGGACGACAGAGAATGAGGTGGCTGGATGGAGTCACTGAAGCAGTAGGTGTGAGCTTAAATGGACTCCAGAAGATGGTAGAGGACAGGAAGGCCTGGAGGAACATTGTCCATAGAGTCGCGATGGGTCGGACACGACTTCACAACTAACAACAACAACAACAAAGGCTTATTGTGCTGCCCCGCTCACTCACACACACAGGTAACTATCGTTTAGTGAGTTTATTAATATTCCTCAGTAATTCCCAAATAGTCAACAAAGCACTTGAAAGCACTTGAAACAAAGTAACTCCATCAGACAAACTTAAAACCACCAGGCAAACTTAAATCCACAAACAAGAGAGCTCATGAGGCAAGAAAACTTCAAAGTTTCCAAGGCACAATTCAATTCCAATTCAGAATGAGGCAGGAATCATGACAACCAGAAAACACACAACTAGGAAACAACCATGTTCCCAGCAATGCATCCATTTGTGTGCTGTGATAAATAGCCAGGTTCTGGTGCAACCCATCAAGACAGGCGGGGTTTTCTCCTCTCGAGTAGTCTGGTTGGCCTTCTCTGTTCCTGACTTTTCTCTGTCCTATGTGTTCTTGGATCAGGTGCAGAAGGCAGTTCCTCAACCTCTTCACTGGCCATCTGCAACTGCAAGCTTTCCTCAGACAGAGCCTCAGCCAAATCCCTTCTGGACAGCTGCTTGGAGCCAGTTCCTGATGTGCCAGGAATCAGCTCATCCTCCCCTGAGCTGACATTTAAAGAGGTATCTGGAGAATCGTCCAAGGGAGTCATCACACTTATGTGCTGCCTCAATTAAACACTCTACAAGGCTTACAATCCTATAATTTAGCAAGTCATCTGAATCAATACTATGATAATGGACTGCCATAATGAACTGGTAACCCTCACAACAACTCTCAAAATTTCTTGGAGAAAAAGTTGTAATACAGTGCATCCTGCAATTTAGTCTCCAAAGTTTCCTCATTCCCAAATCTTTGAAATAAATAAATAAATAGGAACATAAAAAATCTTGCCTCTGAGAGTAGTATGTATGTAACAGGATATATATTTTTAAAAGAGCTTTGGGGAAAACTGCACCAAAAATGTTTGCATTATTTATACAGGAATGTTTTAAAAATGGATAAAAATAAAAATATGTTCTTGGGCATATGTTAAGTGTTATGTAAAATGAAAGAAAGTGCATATAAAACCTGTAGAAATACAAATATAAATAGCTGTAAAACTATCTACATTTTTTTTAAAAAAACAAATCTATAGGAAAAATTCTGCCTTAACATGGACAATAAAGCAAAGAAAACGTCTGCTGATTTTCATGTTTTGTGTCACTCAGAAGCAAAGAAAGTACATGTGTTATTTAAATGCAAAAGGCAGGTCCAAGCAGATCATAATTAATTTACCCCAAATATTTTCTAAACAGATTCTATCAGGGAATTGTTGAGCCTGTTGGGCTTCTAATGAGGAAAATCTCACCACCACCACCAGAAAAATGTGTTCCTATAGCATTCTTCAAGAAAATAACTCTTCCATCAAGACTTCCCATGCTGATGGCAGGGAGGGAAGAATATTTTTCAAAGAAAATGCCTATTTAGCCAATATATGCTTTAAAAACACATAAATATTTTTAAACTGTTATTAACATTTCTATAAGTTGAATTAGAAAAAAAACACATTACTGACAACTCTGAGACCCAGAATGGATCAAGCTGTAGATTAATCACTATTAAGGAAACAAATCCTGAAATGTGGTCTCATAGGCAACAGAATGTCAGAAACATGTAAGTAATAAAGGAGAGGAACTGCCAGGAGGAACAGGGGTGAAAATGATTGGCACAGAGAAGAAGCGAATTTGTGCCATATGCAACACAAGTTAAGCCTATGAGACTGCAGGCAGTCCTCAATTTACAACAATTCATTTAGTGGCTATTAGAAGTTACAATGGCACTGAAAAAAGTGACTTATCACCATTTTCACACCTATGACCTTTGCAGTATCCCCAGGGTCATGTGATTTACATTTGGATGCTTGACAACTGACTCATATTTATGACATGTGATCACCCTTTGTGACCTTTGTATAAGCAAAGTCAAAGGGGAAGCCAGATTCACTTAACAACTGTGTTACTAATTTAACAATTGCAGCGATTCACTTAAGAAATGTGATAAGAAAAGTTGTAAAATGGGGCAAAACTCACTTATCAAATTTTTCACTTAGCAACATAAATTCTGGGCTCAGTTGTGGTTGTAAGTCGAGGACAACCTGTACACAAACTGTAGCCATGGGCTATGACCATGAAGGCATTTGCCAAGAGTGTAATTGTAATGTGACAAAAAAAGAATGGTGGAATATGAAGTACATGATAAGTAGTCATATTCCTGAATTTAGTTAATTGTATAACATGTTATACAATTAACTAAATATATATAGGCTTCTGCCAACCTAGCAGTTCGAAAGCATGTAAAAATGCAAGTAGAAAAATAGGGACCACTACAGTGGGAAGGTAACAGCGTTCCGTGCACCTTTGGTGTCTAGTCATGCCGGCCACATGACCACGGAGACGTCCTCGGACAAGCGCTGGCTCTTCGGCTTTGAAACGGAGATGAGCACTGGCCCCTAGAGTCAGAAACGACTAGCACACATGTGCGGGGGAAACTTTACCTTTTTTATAACATGTTAATTACCTATAATTTACATTTAATCAAATTTAATACTGTACTGACCTCATCTTTTTTTTCAATATTTAAAGGCAGGAAGGTCCATTCAGCCCAAAGTTTTTCTTGTCTCTTATTTAAAACAACCATGATCCAGGTATACATCATTTCAGATATTGGCATAAGAAAATTGGCATTCCAATTTATTTTTTAAAAAAGAGCCAGTTGGCATAGTGGTTAAGGCATCAGGCTAGAAACTGGAAGACCAGGAGTTCTAGCCCTGCCTTAAGCACAAGCTAGGTAATTTTGGGCCAGTCACTCTCTCTTAGCTCTAGGAAACAGGTAATGGTAAACTACTAATGAAAAACCTCGCCAAGAAAACTGCAGGAATTTGTCCAGATAGTTCTCTTCAAACAAATGGCACACACATATGCAAATATTTTAATGGGAGAGAAAATAATGTAATCAAAGTGACTCTCCTGTTCCAGTCACATTGCTATAATTATTGCATGGAATAGCTTCATCTAATAACAGTCTTTATCCTACATGTTGTCTTGTTTCGTTTATTATGGTTCATCTCCCTTCTTTTTTTCTTGCAAGTAGTATATAATCATCAATACGGTGAACAGATATAATCATTTATTTAAATATGAAAATCTGCAAGTAAGGTGACCTGTATTTTATTTTATTTTCTTTTATACTAAGGTGGCATTCTTTAATGCTATTCTTACCTTAAAGAAATGACAAAGAAATTACTCTGAAGAAATTACATGTATTATGTGCTCCTAGACTACAATGTGATTTAGCTTGTCAAGGACTTTGCTCTAGCCATCTTTTCTTGGCCTCTTCAGAACATTGCAAGCAGGCATCTCCTTTCTTTATTCTGGGCACTGATCTGAAGGGCCATTTTGGAATGGGCTGCAGAAAGTGCAAATCAGCAACTTTCAGTTCAGTGACTTCCACTTCAATTCAGTTTCACAGTTCTAGATTAGTTTAGACATATTGTCCTTATAGCTTCTTGCCTATTTACCATGCATACACCAAAACAACCAATTTCAAACAATGAATGAATGAATGAATGGAATGGAATGAATGAATGAATGAAAGAATGAATTCTTTAGTTACTGCTCCACAATCAAGTGAATAGGCCCAAATATGGGCACTAGGACAGACAAAAGACTATTCCAACATTGGGGATTTCCCCTTTACATTGTATTCACATTACATTTTCCTCTTAAATTCTTAATATGTTTTCAAGGTAAGGACAAAGGCTTGAAAAAATTACCGAGAATACAGAATTCTTAATCTACCATTAACTGCAATTCAATCTCTCTAATATATATGTAAATAAATATTCTTCTTTTATTTCCCAATTATGACAGCATTTGGCTTACTAATCTTCTCAGTACTGGGGAACTATGCTAGTATAATCAATGGCATCCCTCTGATTACTCTTGCTATCATAGCATCTTTTTTGATATGGAAATACTGTTTGATATGGAAATACTGTTCTTCATTTCTTTATCCAAGCTGTTCACAACAAATGTTAATATTAAATCAAAGTTGACTCACTTCAGTAAATGTTTAGAGTTAAGTTCCAAGTTTCAATTAATACATATGCAAGCCCTGACAAAGGTATTTTTTTTCCATTTTGGCAATCTTTAAATATGAACTGTGCATATGAAGAAATTTAGGCCTTTTTCTTTTGTGGATGCTATAAAAACCTGGATTAGAAATTAGTAGGTATTTATACAAATATCAGACCTACAACAAGCCAGATAAACTTGAGCTCTCAATTATACAGTATTACGATGTAACATTAAAACCTGCTTCCTTTCTTTGCACTCAGGCTTCTACATATTATTTTATACAAATTTGTAACAAATCAAAATTACCCATGGAAATCCAGTAACCTAGTGTTGCCTCAGCAATAAAATTCATGTTGAAATGAAGAAAATTCTTCATTTTCTACTAGACCATTTCCTCCCACCCTATGCATAAATGATAAAAGAAATTAAGTTCCGTGAATGCTGTGCATGCCAGGAACAGAGGAAGACACAATGGAAATGAATACAAATAAGACATTTCACAGCAAGATCTCCACCACAAGTGTGAAAAACACTGGGTATCTCATTAACACAGAAATAAACAGCACTCTGCCTAAGGAGGTAATGGCTCTTTCCTAAGCACTCTTAAATTCAAGCACAAATGTCAAAACAAGATGTCTTTCAAGAAAACAGTGTTAGATTTGGAATTTATTCATATACATTTCATAAAATAGCTGTTATGTATATAGGGGATGTTTCCACAGTAATGAGCCACTGATACCACCAGGTGGCATGGTACCCTGTCCGGATTGGCAGGGTAGTTCTCGGCAGGAAATCCTGATAAGGGGATTGGTCCAGGTATACCTGGCTAGGCATATAAGTGGGGCTAATAGCCCTTTGTGTTGAGTCTGTGCTAACATCAATAAAGAACTGATATGCTGAACCCTGTTGTCTGGAGCCATCCGTGCAGTCCAGAACCCACTACACAATAGTGGCGATGAAGGTGGGATACTGCTTCACGCAGAGCTGAAGTCACTGGGAAAGGAGGAAAAGCAAATCTTTCCCAAGAACCTTCCTAGCGAAGCAGTATCAACGGACCAGGCGCACCATGGCTAAGTTCCGACAGACCAGCGGATTCCGTTTTAACATCAACGAACCCGAGCGGTGGGAAGCGCACCTGGGGTGGATCGAAGGGTTTCTGCTGATCAACCAGATCATGGAAGACTGGATGAAAGCAGCAGCCCTGCTGTGCCTCAGTGGTCAGGATGTGTACGATGTGGCCATTGGATTGTGCTCACCGACACCCGTTGCATCCATCCCGTATGGAGAACTCAAGGATAAACTCGAGGGCCCCAATCTTTTGGTGGTTCCAATTTTCCCAGTGCATCCAGCTCCCGGGCGAGACAACATTGCACTATGCCACGGCTCTGAGACAGGCTGCCCATTTGTGTAAGTTCCATGATCTCGAAGATAGAATTCGAGACCAGGTGGTGTTCGGGCTTAGAGACCATCAGTGTCAACAAAAAATCCTTGCAAAACCGCCAATGAATCTGCGAGAAGTCCTAGATGAGGTAATGGCTCACAAGGCAGCCAATGGCACCAGCAAGCCACACACACCGTCCTGGCAGCAGCCCAGGAGGGACAATACATAATGAATGTGCCACAAACAGTGGAAACTGAGAAACGGATGGAGAAGCAGAAATAGATGTGGTACAGCAAAGGCCCGGGAAACAGCCAACACAGCGGAACAATGACATAAGCCATCGGAAACACACATCAGCCAGCAAAAGCACCGCTTGCAGCTGCAGCATCAGAGAACCAAGAGCAGCCAACTACTCCAACCAAAAATGTGCCAGCTGTGGAGGGAATCATCCGAGAGTGACCTGAAGATTCCGAACTGCGAAATGTCGCTCCTGCGGCAAGATGGGGCACATCGCAGCCGTCTGCCGGAATTGTAACTGGGACAGCCTGAACGAATTACAATCCATGGCTTCGGCACTCGAAGATACTGTGTCCCCGCAGCACAAATCACCGGAATCTGGGGGGAGCAGGCAGACCATGTCTCATACGGAGATCCACCAGTTGCTCAAGCCAAAAATTACAATACAGGTCCATCTGCAAGGGGTACCTTGCACGATGGAGCTCGACTCCGGTTCCACAATCTCAATAATTTCATATGAGACATTTAAAGGAATTTGTGACCGGAGCAAGCGGAGGGTTCCTTTAAAGCCCACCACATTGCTGTTGTCTGATTTTCAGCACACACCCCATTAAAATCAGGGGAAAGGCCACCGTGATGGTGGGGTTCAAGGAATTCCAGGATCCTTTGGACATCCTGGTGACTGACGGGCGGAGGACTAGTCTAGTGGGGCTGGACTGGTTCGATGCCCTGGGCATTTGGGTGGGGGGAGTACATAACATCCAGCCCAAAAGTCTTGAATCCATCTGCAAAATGTTTGCAGACATATTCAATGACAAGCTGGGTAAATACACGGCCCCCCCATTAAATTTAAGCTAAACCCAAGCATCCTACCAATTCATATCAAGCCCCGGAGAGTCCCATTCTCCCTCAAGCACAAGATTGAGAGCGAATTGGACAAGTTAGTGGAACAAGGGGTGTTAGAACCCGTGGAGACTGGGAGACTCCTATAGTGACCCCACTTAAGGCTAATGGGGAAGTAAGAATATGTGCAGATTATAAGGCCATGGTAAACCAGGCCTTGAATCCGCACGCTTACACGGTCCTGATGGTCCAGCATGTCCTCTCTGCAGTACAGGGCGGCGCTATCTTTGCCAAGCTCGATCTTGCGCAGGCGTACCAGCAGCTCATGGTTACTAAGGAAACAGCGGATGCTCAGACAATAGTGTCACATAGAGGAGCTTTTAGAGTTAACCATTTGCAGTTTGGCATCTCTGTAGCTCCAGGGATTTCTCAAGAAGTGATGGAGAGGACTCTGAAGGGCATACTTGGTGTCCTTGGCATGGTACCCTGTCCGGATTGGCAGGGGAGTCCTCGGCAGGAAATCCTGATAAGGGGATTGGTCCAGGTATACCTGGCTAGGCATATAAGTGGGGCCAATAGCCCTTTGTGTTGAGTCTGTGCTAACATCAATAAAGAACTGATATGCTGAACCCTGTTGTCTGGAGCCATCCATGCGGTCCAGAACCCACTACACAATAATAGCCTTCAAGAAGAAAAAAGGGCCATTTTTTATTGTTATAGATACAAATGACAAGCAATATAAAGGCCTGGGAAGATATGACATTAAAAAAACCCACCTAGTGGAAAATGGTGCAAGTGGTACTCTAAAAAGTTAGAGCAGGGCTTTTCAACCTTTTCACCCATTGTACCACTTTTAGGATATGGCAACATCTGAGTACCACCAGTCACCTAGCAAGGTGTCAAAAACTTGATGACCAAAAAAAAAAAAAGGAAAAAAGTGATGAAGTACAGGTAGTCCTTGACTTACAACAGTTCACTTAGTGACTGTTCAAAGTTACAATGGCACTGAAAAAAGTGCCCCCCAAGCCACAGCCGAGCAAGACCCCTGCCTGTCTGCCTGGCAGCACTCTTCCTCCTGTCAGAGGTTTTCATTGTTGTGAGCATTTCTGTTGAGGATTGGCAGTGGGGGTGGGATGGGGGTTGGTTTTTATTCCCCTGTCTGCTGGGTGGTTGCAGCAGATTTTGGTCACTTCACATGACCCTGGGACACTGTGACCGCCATAAATATGAATCAGTTGCCAAGCATCTGATTGTAAATCACAAGACCCTGGAGATGCTGCAACATTCCAGCTGATCGGCACTTCTTCTGGGCTCAGCAGAAGCACCAGGATCAGCACTGAGCTCCAGATGGAGACTGGTGCTGATCCTGGTGCTTCCACTGAGTCCTGGCAGCCCTGCAGCTCCAGCCATCTCTTGCTCAAGCTTGTGCGGTGCTGCCACCGGTTCAGCTCATTCCCCTTCCCTGTTACCACTTTTCTAGGATGGTTGCGTACCACCTGCCAGGTGCCAATGTACCACAGGTGTTACCCGTACCACTTGTTGAAAAGCCCTGAGTTAAAGGCTCAAGGACAGGACACTTCACTTTACTTGATGGCCTTTTACAGCCCTTTTAATTATTATATTAAGATTGGAATTGGAAGCTGGTGATAAAGATGGGAAAAAATGACCCACTCATTTTTGATACTCAGTGCAAGCCCCTCCCTCATATATAGACGTTAAATCAGTGGTGGGTTTTAAATATGTGAACAACTGGTTCTCTGTGTGGATGCCGCTTCCGGAAGTCCATTCTGGGCCTGGGCAACAAAAAATTAGCTACCACTTCTGCCGAAGTGGCATAAACCAGCTGAAATCCCACCACTGCTTTAAATCTGTAGGTTATGATATCATAATATATTTTGTTACCTGTAGGGTCGGTCCTTAGTACTCTCTGAGTTTGATGGGAAGCACACTGATGATGTTAACAAGTTCAGTGATGAAATGTCTGCAAGAAAACAACCAAGCATTTTGTTACCTGTATAAATAGACAAACACACATTCCATGCAGACACCTTTTATTCCAAGAGGAAAGGTGAACTGAAAGCAAATATGCCCTCTTATTTTGTTTTTTGGAGCTTGCTTCAGAGGAGATCCTTTTACTAATTGTAAATATCTGTAACAATATCTAGTTACAGGTCTATTTCAATGTTCAAAAAAGGTGCATGTTTAGTCCATGGTCCATTTTACCTCTTCATATTCCTTATATTCTCCAGTATGAAATGCTTTGTAGATCCTTACAGGCGCAACCATTTCAAGCACAAATGTAGAATTTTGCAAATGGTATCAGTAACCCTCAATAAAATATTAAAATACCATGAAAGATCATGCTGGAAATGTATGCAATTTCTACAAGGGGGAATCTGAGTTGCGTGTTGTGAAGTAACTCTTATCAGAGCATTTTAAGTCCCTGCTTAACAACCTTAAGGCTTGTACTAAATGGTTATTTCAAGAGTTGTTTGAAAATAAGGAAATGAGTGCAGGGATCAATGAATTTTGGAAGTAGCACTAGACAAGCCTTCAGTCAAAATTCACTCTCCTTCAAAAACTTTTCTAATATTCCCACATAGGTGAGAAAGCAATAAAAAATTTTCTCCTTTTGCTGCAAGCCATTTTACAACTCCTAATATGAAATTTCCCTTATCTTTAAGGGAAAGGAGACTTTACTACTTCAGTTATTCTAGTCATTAATCTGCAGTGTTTCTGAAAGTATTCTACATTTCTTAAAGTCACAAGAGTCATATTAGCATCTAAATCTGAGAAGTTTCATTTTTTATTCTTTTTACTTCTTTAATTCATGAAAAACACCCTGTACTTTATTATTTTCTGAACTGCATACTACTGCAGTAGTGATATAGGTGATTCAGGTGATCTTTCTCCATCCTCCTAGATGTTTTATTGTAATATAGAAGGGCCTGGCAATTTTTGAGGGCAAACTTTCAAATTTTGAGTACATCATGAATGGCTGCCATCATAAAATGTCTGCCATCTTGGAAATGTGCTTATTACAAAATGGCTTTGATGTTGGTGTAGTTTCATTTATGTTTTCTATATTTCCAAAATATTTTATATTAATCCCAATTCACTTTTTTGGAGGGAAAGCAAATTACACCCCATGGAGAAATAAATATTTTTACAACTTGCATAACCTAGGGACATTTTTGGAAATAAAGATGATATTGAAAGCTGGGACTCCCGCTTGTTTTAATATTTTAGAGATGCCCCATGGATACATTTGTGTCTTATGAGCATTACATTACCTTCTCCTGAAGCATGAAATGGACAGCCTTTCAAGTGGGTAAATATTGTAATAGGGCTTAAGCTATTAAAAGATTACCAATCTATTTATGGACTATATCTGGAGTTTAATAAGCAACCATAATTTTCTTGGTCATTCTGAATAGAAGTCAACTTTGCATTATTTAGTATGGGGAAATGGTAATTAATGGATATATTTAAATCACTCTAATTTTCAAAGCTGCGGTGAGATGAAATTCATAGGATATTATAATTTGGCCACTATTGCCTTTGGCTATTATAGAGGATGGGGGCATGCTTTTCGTGTCTCTTTTTCATGTGGCTACAGCTTTTTAGAAAAGAAAAAAAAAATAAACATAACATAGTGAATTACTCAGAGTTGTTTTTGGTAGACAAAATGGGTGGCAATAAATTTAATAAATAAATAAAATAAAATTTTCAGAAAAATTGTATCCTATCATGAAGAATGCCAGAAATGTTATAGAATTTGTGCAAGGGAAAAGTGATGGGAGGAAAATGCCCATTTCTGAATTAGGTTTAGGTTTAGGTTTTATTTAATTTGTATACCGCCCTTCTCCCTAGGGACTCAGGGCGGTTCACAGGGCATATATAAATAACAATACAAAAGTTAAAAAAGATTAAACCAATGCCCAGTTAAAAAACAATAATACAATACTAAGAACAACAATTTAAAACCCATATTCCCCCATCAGGCCAGACCAGCTAATTCAAATAAGTGGGTCTTCAGGCCGCGACGGAAGGTTCGGAGGTCTGATGACATCCGGAGCTCCACCGGCAGTTGATTCCATAATGCCGGAGCGCCCACAGAGAAGGCCCTCCCCCTGGGGGCCACCAGTCGGCATTCCCTGACCGGAGGCACCCTGAGGAGGCCCTCTCTGTGGGAACGCACAGGGCGGAGGGGAGTTGACGCCGGCAGCAGGTGGTCCCTGAGGTAACCCGGACCCATGCCATGTAAGGACTTAAAGATCATAACCAAGAATTCACTAAACATCATTAAACATAAAAATCAACATATAAAATATTGTTGAAAAGCCACGTAGCTCCCCTTGAGAGAAATGTGTGGTCTAGAAATGTGAAACATAAATAAAAATAAATAAATAATAAGACATTAACCAAGCCTCTTCTTTTTATGAATGACAAAGCAAGTGGTTCAAATGCAAATTTTCTTTCAATTTAAACAGAAACTGTCGCTATTAAAATAGTGAAATTCAAAGAAAAGAAATTGCACTGAATAATAGTAATACAGTTAGGAAAAGAAATAAATCATAGTGATTGAACTAAACAAAATGAGTTCATATTGTATGCATAAGCCGATTTATGAAATTAATTCAGTTATTCAACTTTTCATTACATTGAAACCAAATAATAGGTCATCTGCTTGTTTTTAAAGCAGAAACACTTTTTAAAAAATAGATGATGGAATCATAATATGGATCCATTCCTGAAAATCAGGAATCTGATTTTGTTTCTCATTAGATATGTTGGCTTGAAAAAGCCAGATCTCTTCATACGTAATATGATAAGTTCCATATTTTAGGCATATAAACAACACATTTATATCCTTAAATACTATTTTTTCACGTTATATCAAGTTATATTACCGGTAATCTGAATCCAGAACAAAGCTACCGACCACTAATTAATAATAAATAATCCTTAAAATAAATAAAATTTATCTATTAATTCTGTATTTATTTATCTAAAACGTATAGCACTCCTCTTGGAAAGAAGTAGAAACAGTTAGTCCATACTCATTAGTGACATGTAAATTGCCAGGGATTATGCATAAAATTCCCCAGAGCAGCTGTGCTAACACATCAACTGTGACTTGATAGTAGACCCTCAAGTATAAGCTACAAAAACGTACAAGCCCACAGGAGCAATGAATCCTGCTTTGGGGCAGGCAAATGGACTCAGCATTCATTAAATTCTTTCCCGCCCAGCAGGTCTTCAGAATTATCTTTATATCTAAATATTCCTAGAATTTGTAGGTGGCTGTTGAAATTTCTGCTCTTTGTCAGGCTATCATACTGTTATCTAACACTGCAATGTAATTGTCAGGGGACTTAATATTTGCTATAGCAAATGCTCTCCCTGACATGTTTTGAATGATTTTCATGTTTCTATTACTTTCAAGCACCAGAAATCAAATATATGTTGATATATGCATTTAGAAGATAAAAATAACTGCAACTGATCCTGGGTATTATTCTTGCAACCTACAAATTATTCTGGCAACAACATAGTTTGTACTTTCTGATCATTTATAAAACTAAAGGCAAATCTGCAAATAAATTTCATGAAGTTTGAAAAGACTTTGGCCAGGGCAGGGGTAGGCAATCTTGGCTCTTTTATGACTCGAGGACTTCAACTCCCAGAATTCCTGAGCCAGCATGGCTCAGCTTTGAAACCTCTCCATTTCCCCTCAGCATGCCTGGCTCAGGAATTCTGGGAATTGAAGTCCACGAGTCATAAAAGAGCCAAGGTTGCCTACCCCTGGGCTAGGGCATTTTCAGCTTTGTAGGGAAGCATATTATCATTTGATGTATATTTAACATATGTTCTACCTTTATTTACCAATTATATAATATTTGTATGCAATCCCCCCACCCACCCACTTGCCTCCTGCACCCGCCAAGATGAGAGTTCCGGCACCTTTTTTTTTTTTAGAAAAAAAGCACTGTGAGTAACTGTATATTCCACCACATAGTTTTGCATTAAAATGACATCCTTTTATTTCTGCAAGTTTTTTTTTTTCATGGTGACAGATAAATGGAAGGGAACATGTTCCTCTTCATGCTAGAATTTGTTTTCGGTATCTGGAGACAGATTTTTTAGAATTTATCCAAATATGCATATTTCTTCCCAAGTGGTGCAAAAATAACATTCAGATAAGAAAGGAAAAAAATAGACTGCTTTGTCCAACTCTAAATTAATGATTTAACAATAGGAAGAAAAATATAAATTACCTACTTTGTTCGCTCTAATACTTTTTGGCAGTGCTTTATTTATCTTCCCTTTTGTGGGCTCTACTTAGGGACAGCTAAAAAAAGATTTAACACAATGTTGTGGTGAAAGAGGAATATGTGAAAACTTTTCCTTTCAGTGCAATAATTTCACAAGCAGTTAGCAGCTTAACTAGCTTCCTGTAGTACCCTTTGATTCCAATTGAAAACATACAACAGAGTAGCAACTTCCATATATTAGTGGCATTATTACTTCTAAAAATATATTCTACCTCCAAGGAACCTTGAACAACTTTCAGATGTGTTTTTGGAATATTAGTAGCTCGGGTTAGCAGTTGGGCTGTTGGTTTGTTCCTCGAACTTGGTGTTTTGTCTGCAAATGTTTCATCTCCATTCAGGGATACCTCTTCAGTGCACTTTGAATTGCACTCATCTGTTGAACAACTTTCCCTGGAAAAATGAAAAAAAAATCATCTACATTTGATGAAAATGCCATTTGACCAAAAATGAGATATATTATGGCAACGATCCTTGAAATGATTATGGAATGGTGCATAATTTGATTTAAGGTTGAAAGGAAAAATAGAAGTTTGGAAAGAGGGAGAGAAAGAAACTTATTATTCATATAAAAGAAGTAGGGGGGGGGGAAATACAAGACAGAAAAAAAGAACTGGGTGCTACAATCTTCAATGCAGAGTGATCACTCGGCATGTGCATCACAACCTGCTATAACTGAAATTTCCTCTCCTACACAGCTAGAGAAGTCTTATTTTGTTTGTTTGTTTGTTTGTACCTGGTCATAGCATTTGCTCAACAGCTGGTTCCAGGGATTGACGGCAATGAATGCCTATTCTAAAATTGGGTTGAAAGATGATACAGATGGGAAAGGTTCTAATTTCTGGTTTCTTGAATGAAAACTCATCTTCACTATTCATGAGACAGTAAAGGAAGAGCTAAAGACAAAATCCTGATAAAGGGAAGGGAAGATCAGGAAAGAGCAAGAAGGGGCAAGACTACCCTTTCTTGCCTTTTATCAGATGGTCGGCAGTTTGGCAGGTCGAATCCCGAGTGCCACGTAACAGAGTGAGCGCCTGTTACTCGTCCCAGCTTCTGCCAACCTAGCAGTTCGAAAGCATGTAAAAATGCAAATAGAAAAATAGGGACCACTACGGTGGGAAGGTAACAGCGTTCTGTGCGCCTTTGGCATCTAGTCATGCCGGCCACATGACCACGGAGACGTCCTCGGACAAACGCTGGCTCTTCGGCTTTGAAACGAAGATGAGCACCGGCCCCTAGAGTTGGAAACGACTAGCATGCATGTGCGGGGGAACCTTTACCTTTACCTTAATGCCTCTAAATTCCTCTAATTAGAGTTAAAATGTCATTAAAATTTACTCAAATTAATTACATACATTACAGATTAGTGATTTCCCTTCTAATGCTTTTAGCATATTTAAATAGCTCTGGGGCTCAAATTCAAGACTTTGGAAAGACCTCATGGAACCTCAGACCCAGAGATTGTTCTCTTCCAGTTTAAACTATGGACTCATCCAAACCGCTCAGTTTTCTCTCCATACATTACCATGATTCCCTGAAGTATGTACCCATCCATGAATGTGGACCCTGTTTATATTATCTCTGTGATAAAGTTATATTATGATCAGAGTTATCTCCAAAAATGTGATGGGGTCCTTCCATTTATCATAGGTCCACAGGAAATGGACCTTTACTCCTAGTGAATCCAGTTTCATCTTACTAATCACACATAATGGGAATGACAAGATTTAGAATAAGTATATTATCATTTTTATATAAAAGCTTCAATTCCTGGATCAAAAAAATAGAGCAATTTTTTAAAAAACTTTCCTTTTTCATTTGTTAAAATGACAGCAAATCATTGTATATGAAAGAAATGCTCACAACAATCCATATTGATATGCTAAAGGTCATCCCTGGAAACACAATAATAAATTAGTTGGTAAGTGTAATATATATTGCACATTCTCCTTTTTAATATAAATATCCGTAATAATGATCTTCTGTAATGAACATGATAGATTTGATATTCATAGAAGCAGCTTTTGCCTGAAATCCTTATGCAAATGATGAAAAGTCCCATGAGCTACCACAAAGTACTTGATGAATTAACTTGTAAAATGCCATACATCAGCTGGTTCTTGAACTGAACAGAACAAATTAAGGCTGTAAGAATTACAATTATGACCCAACATTAGTAAATTTGAGTTCTTCCTTTATATGCAGTATGAACATTAAGTGCAATTTTTAATGCCATGACTAACAAAAAACCCTCTGTTTCTTCCAATGCATAAATATGGCAGTCTTTTTCAAGACAGCAACCACCAAATATATGAGGCTATGATTCCAATAAACTTCAACAAGTACACCCAAGAGGCATCCTGAATTAGTATCATGGGAGTTATAAGAACTAAAGGAGTCCAATATTGGAAACTGAAGTAGAATTTATATGGGATGCCTGTTATTAATTTTTTTAAAAATAAAACTCAATAGTAGCATGGAGAATTTGCCAGTGTCCTCATTTAGTCTGAAACAGTGGAGATAGGAGAAGGAGTTATATATCCTTAAAAACAGTAATTATACTCACTGGAAAAAAAAGCCATTGGTATAATATTTTTTCTTTCCCCTACCAGGTCCAATAAAAGATTTATGGAGTTATTTTTATTTGAGAAATTCCACCAGCACTAGTAAAGAAATTGAATCATTATTTATCCCCTGAAATGATTGGGTGGGATCCTTAAAATCTTTTGGGAAATCATGTTTTTAAAGCCCATTTTTGAGGATTGTTGAGAGCCAGTTTGGTCTAATGGTTAAGGTACCAGGCAAGAAACTTGGAACTGTGAGTTCTAGTCTTACCTTAGGCGTGAAAGCCAGCTGGGTAATTACAGGCCAGTCACTTTGTCTCAATTCAGTTCAGCTCATCTCACAGGGTTGTTATAGTGGGAGAAATAGGAGGAAGGAGTATTACTGTATGTATGTTCAGTGCCTTGAATCATTTATAAAAATAATAAAGATGGGATAAAGATAAATAAATAATAGAGTTCTGATTGTTGCTCATTGGTAGAATATATATGTTTTATTTGCAGAAAAGGCCAAGGTGAGTCTCCTTATACAACTTGATGAATGAAGGCAAATCTTTTGTTTGCAATTCTAGAGCAGAATACAATAGTACGTTAAGATACCTCAAAAAAAGCTTAAAGTTTTCCTACTATGACTAGAAATAATTAAATGTGGTCTTATTCTGCATTTACCCTCCTGCTTTTACTGGTATAATTACAGAATAAAAGCTTTATTGTCAAAGAACATCTTTTATACAACTATTCTATCTTGTTTTGGTATGTGGAAAATGATAATTTCACTTGATCATTCAGATATGCAGCACAACTTCTCTTCTGAATTCCTTGCAATTTTCAAAGAAATTAATCAAATGAAACTTGTCTGGGACAACAAATTGAAAATATTGTAAGTTAAGACTATAATAATTAATTATAATATGGAGAGACTATAGCAGAGAGGTGTAAAAATGCATCTTTCCTAATTTTGAATCATTATTTTGCATAATCACAAACCACTTCTGTGATTGAAGATACTCTCTAAAAATCATGCACAGCATTTAATAAGTGGCCTGATCTAGACATCTGTAATTATTAAAGGTCTGGAGGGGAGAAAAAAAAGATGTGGGGCTGTCTTTATGTCTGCAGAAGCAAGACAAAGAAAAGAAGCAACTAAAACCTTGGGATCTACTAACACTCTTCCTACTTACCAAATGCTATTTTGTTCAGACTATTTTATTTCAGAATGTAAATATAATGCTAGCATGCTGCCAGGCAATTAGCCAGCTTCAAGCATGTAACAGTGTCAAACAAAGTCCCCATATCTGTAGGCAATTGTTGCACATCGTTATTGAGACAGTGGGGCAAATAACCAAATGTGCATTGAAACACTGTGATGCAGGCTCCACCTCTTTTGTGATCTCATGACATACATTTCTTCATTTTAAAGAAATCTTTGTTTGCTCTAGACTGAGATTCCTAAACTTTTTGCCATCATACCTCATTTTCTTATAATGTTAAGATACACACCTCCCCTATAAATCCAAACACCAAACTTAAATGAACAATAAAAATAATATAATGAAACTCTGGAAAGGTAGATTTATGAACTAAAGATTCTTCTTAATTCCCTGAATTCTGTCTGCATGTCCCCAACAGAGATACACCTTACAAGATCCAATCTGGGTTGGTCATGGGGACCAGAGATTTAGTCTTCTGAGTCTTTTGGACTCGTGTTGGAGCTTATCCTCAGGAAACTTCTTCCATCACAAGTCCAAAAGTTTCAAAAGACTAAAACTCTGGTCCCAGTGACCAACTCAAAACAAGAGACAATAAAAAAGAGATATAAAAAAAGAGAATAAAAGAACAGAAAATATGAGTATATGGTTTCCAATGTTCCCCTCTGCTGTTATACATATAATTCTAATCAAACCTCTCTGAGATTGCACTATAATTTCCTTCTATTACCTATGCCAGTGGTGGTGAACCTATGGCACGCATGCCAAAGGCAGCACTCAGAGCCCTCTCTGTGGGCACATGCGCCATCACCCTAGCCCTGCCTCTCCTCACACCTTGCTCACCAGCATCCCCTTGGAGGAGAGTCGTCCCTGGATGCGGCCCGCATGGAGCAGCGCAGCCAAGGACATAACAGCTGGGCAGACTTCAACAAGTCTCCACCCTCGTGCCCCATCGTGCGCAGATGATGCAGGGTGTGGTCAGAGGGCATGGCCACCATGGTGCTGCTGGGCCACCATGGTGATCTGTGGTGGGCCGTGGAGGCGGTGGGTGGCCCTGTGGGCAGGTGGGGGCAGTTTTGGGGCACTCAGTCTCTAAAAGGTTCGCCATCACTGACCTATGCTTTTTATCATGAAATTCATATGTCATGAAATCCTTTTTCATTTTACACAAAAGTCCATAAATGGTTTTCAGTTATTAGTGAATGTCTTTATCAATAAGTTGGGATAGCCATCTCAGCAAGTTCTGTCAATTTCATTAACCATTCCTCCATGGTGGATAATGCTAAATCTTTCAATCTTTATGCTTAGATATCTTTTTGGCATTGCTTTGAATGGCACATCAGTTATCAAAACAGGTAATTTCTGAAACAAAAATATAGTTCTAGACAATCATTCATTTTTTATCACAGAAATTCTCCACAACATTGACAATTTTAATTTCTCCCATCTTGTTGGTTAGGGCCCATTGTTCAAGTCTGTCAAGATCTTTTGGGATCCTGAGCTTGTCTTCTGGGGTGTTGGCTGTTTCTGCCAGCTTAGTGTCCCCTTCTATTCCCTCATCTAAGTTATGTTCAAAGGTTGCTTTTCATTGTGTTGCTCCAAATATTCCACAATATCCAACACATTTTTAATGTTATCTTGTAATTGTCTTTTAGGTAAAAATCCCAATTGATCTTTATGAATAAAGTCCTATACATGTAAAATTACTTTCAACTTTTCAGCCAAAGTAATTATAAAAAAACCTAATCATTACCCTAAAGATATTGAATGATATCTTCTTGTTAAAGTCAAGTCCTGGATCACTTTAGAATTTTGGTATTAATTCTTTATTGTCCTCTTTCCAGATGTCTCTTTTCATTCTGTAAAACAATATTCATTATTTTTGTAAAGGTTGTAAAAGTTTATCCTCAAAATATTTGTAATAATGGGCTGACTGGCCATCTGGATCAGGTGCCTTTACTGTTTTAGTCTTTTTAATAGCTTCACAGCTCCCCAAATTGTTATGGGTTAATTTATTATTACCCTCTGATTCTCTGTAATTATTAATAAATTCTGCTTATATAAATATTCATTTACTTTTTCCATGGAAATTCTACTTTATATAAGGTAGAATAATACCAGTGAAACACTTTTCACATATTTGTATTACAATTTTTTTCTTGTAACTTTAGAATCACTTCCTTTTCTTTCTCTTTTCTTTTCTTTTATATGCCAACCATTTCCCCAGTTATTTGCAAATTCAAAATCTCTTTGCTTTTCATAATTCATCTTTATTTCCATCTCTCTCACTGTTAACATAGTTAATTGCCTTTGTAGAATCTTAATTTGGTGGGTAATAGTTGTCCTCTACAGGGATTTTTTAAAAAATCATCTTTTTTTAATCTTATCCAAGGTCACTTGTATCTTCTCTTGTCTTTAAAAAAGTCACAGTGATGATACATAAAATACTCTATACCAAAAGCTTTGCTTACTTATCTGCTTATATTAAAGTTATTCTAAAAAAAATCTTTAATTTCTTTTTTGCAAACCTTTGTTATCATTTTTATCACCTTTAAAAAAAGTCTTATCACCTTTCAATCTCCATTTTATAAACATTGGTAGGCAAATTCTTAGAGATTCAAATTATATCTATTCCTGAAAAATGTATTTTTAGTATTTTCCCCCAAAATTTTATCTTTTTGTGGAGAAACCATTCCATTCCAATCTCCCTAGAGATACCAATTTTTAAATCAAAAGTTCAATAGCTTATCCATTAGTCCTTTATGAAATGTCGCTTTATCTTCATTTGGAAAATGAATTTTCAATATCATAGCTGTCCATAGATTAACTTCCATCCCAATGTATCTGCCATAATATGTATAATTTTGCATATTTGAGTTATGAATTTATATACAAAACAACTCATTTTATTTTATTTCTTCACCCAAATTTTTTGACTCAAACATTTTATATCCCTTTTCCTCTTATCTGTTTCTTCTGAGAAAATCACATCTTGTTTTAAGATGTGATTTTTCAAATAATATTTTTTCTCTTTGAAAAACATTTGGTCAATATTCCATGCTAAGCATTTATAATCCATTGTGTGCCCACATGGTAGCACTATTGGCTATTAGGAAATCCTGTGGTTTCCTTATAAGAAACAGCTATCCAGAGCACAAATGGACTATCTAAAAAAATCTCTCCTTTTCCAGAGATAATTTCATCAGCCCAAACCTGTCACCGGGCCATCAATCTTTGTTGACACTCACAGGAAAGTCTAATCCACCATAGGTCATCACCCAGAAACAAGTTCAATGAGTAATTTATAACTATCTCCACAACTGTAGCCATTTTTTAAAAGTGTGTCTTTAACATTTTCTCAACATTTAAATGTGATAATGGGCTCCAAAGTATTTCTGTATTGAACAAATGTCATTCAAGGGGCTTTGGAGGGTTAAAAGAAATTGTGGTAATTAGGATTACCATTTTCCTCTTCCCAACCAATTTGTACTGTATGTATGTACTAGTCAAAACTTGCTCCTTGAAACATTGTTGTCTCACTTGATAGCTGTTATCTTATTTCTTTCACTTTTAATTTATGATAAAATAAAATAAACATAGTTACTGATTATGTTTTTGCAACTTAACAGGTTTGTTAAGCTTGTCTTTGAAGAAATACAGTGTTTAATTTTTTTACTTTGAAAATTGGGCTTTATTTGATTGTCCTTATGCTGTCTATGCTGGTTATTAATATTTCTTTTTTCTAACCTTTGATCCATAAGTTTATCAAACCTCTTCCCCTCAACCTATTTCATAAATATTGGAACTACTTGCACTATCTGTTACCCACAATCTAACCCTAACCTTAACCTATTCCATTGTTTTGTAGACAACTAGCTAGATGTTACATCTCAGAAATTTTTACTGCCCACCCTGCATACATATTTCCTTTGCTAATATTGTGTTAAAAATAATGGGAAATGGGTTTGCTATTTTTTTAGCAGAATAACAAAGTTGGAAGGGACCTTAGAGGTCTTCTAGTCCAACCCCCTGCTCAAGCAGGAGACACTGTACCATTTCAGAAAAATAGTTGTCCAATCTGTTCTTAAAAACCTCCAGTGTTGGAGCTCCCACAAATTCTAGAGTCATTCTACTCATTTAATTGTTGTAACTGTCAGTAAATTACTCCTTAGTTCTAGGTTGATTCTCTCCTTGATTAGTGTTCATCCATTGTGTCTTGTCCTGCCTTCATGTGCTTTGGAAAATAGGTTGACCCCCTCTTCTTCTGGCTAACACTCAAACATCGGGGACCACCTGCTGCCGGCATCGACTCCCCTCCGCCCTGTGCGTTCCCACAGAGAGGGCCTCCTCAGGGTGCCTCCGGTCAGAGAATGCCGGCTGGTGGCCTCCAGGGGGAGAGCCTTCTCTGTGGGCGCCCCGGCCTTATGGAATCAACTGCCGGTTGAGCTCCGGATGGCACCGGATCTTCGCTCCTTCCGGCGCGGGTTAAAGACCCATTTATTCGAACAAGCTGGCCTGGCCTGATGGGGGAATGTTAGGGTTTTAATGTTTTTTTTATATTTTGATTGTTTTAATTTGGGCAACAATTTAATCCTTTTTAACTTTTGTACTTCTATTTATATGCCCTGTTCACCGCCCTGAGTCCTTCGGGAGAAGGGCGGTATAGAAATTCAATTAAATAAATAAATAAATAAATAAATAAATAAATAAATAAATAAATAAATAAATAAATAAATAAATAAATAAATAAATAAATAAATAAATAAATAAATAAATAAATAAATAAATAAAAATATTGGAACACTGCTATCATATCAACCCTAGTCCTTCTTTTCATTAAACTAGACATACCTAATTCCTGCAACTGTTCTTCATGTGTTTTATCTTCCAGTCCCCTAATCACCTTTGTTGTTCTTTTCTGCACTCTTTCTAGAATTTCAACATTACCCTCTTTACTTATACAAGTAGTGATTTATGACCCATTGCTATGCAACTGTTTGAAGTTACAGTGGACCCATAAAAAGCTAATTACAACCTGGCCCAGAGGTCACTGTGATACCCTTGCAGTTATTCACTCTTATGAATGAATAAGATCTGATCACAGGGATGCTGCAGCCCCTCAGGTTATCTCCCCCAATTCTCCATCACCATGTCCCTCCAGACCTTGGTCCTGTTTCCCACCTTTTCAGGCCCCATACTCTCCTCCTCATCCTATGTCATCTGTTGCACACTTACTTTTCAAAGATCTATGGAACTATGGAGCTTAGATTAGGGAAGCAGAACAACTGGTCCATTGTTAGGTCACAGAGCACAATCCTGGCTTTAACCACTAGACCGTGTGTGTGTGTGTGTGTGTGTGTGTGTGTGTGTGTGTGTGTGTGTGTGTTATTTGTATATAATCCTTTAATAAATATTTTGACTGTATGTGCCTGGAAACCCTTGGAGTCAGACAAGCTATGCTCATGTTCACACTGAACTCTAACCCTGAAACTGGAGTCTCTGGTGAAAGACTAGAATAGAAGAGCAATCAATAGATCCTGCATGCTTCTTTTTATTGGTGTGACTTTGCATTATTATACTTACCCCAATCTTCAGCTGTACGGAAAAACACTATTACTGCATATATACTGAATGGGGTAAAATAGTAACAATGCAATTGAAAACAACAATGGAACTGTTTCCTGTCCATCTGTCCTCTCTGTAAGAAAAGGGAAACCTCTTTTAAAGTCAGACACAACATACACAAGATTAAAAATGTGAGGGCTGCCTTTCAGCTCTAGAACAGCATTTTCTTTCCAGCAATGAGCAAGCCAATCTCTCTGGTTGCTCACAAACAGGACTAAGTAATAACATATTTTTGCTGTCTTCTTTATCCCTGTTTTCCAGGGATATATTTCCTCTGATTATCTGTACATGAAATTTTCAAGACTGACAGTAATTAGGCAGAAATTTTGTTTCTTATATAACACAGCATATTAGTTGAAAAAACACTATATTGTCAGCTATGGCATATTTTCATTTACTGTGTCCTTTGTATGTTGGCTTTCAGATGCCAGGTGTAATTGTTACTATTTTAAGGCCCCAGTTCAAACCCACAGCATGTATAAAGGAATACAAATATTTTATCAATCCTTTTCCTCCTCAATCTATTATACAGAATTGATTTTACATTTTATAGAAGGAATACTTTAAAAATAAATATAAATTTTTCATGATTCCAATAGTAGAATAGCAAAACAAAGGGTAATAGAATTAAAATCCCTCATATTGTCTGAAATTGATTACAAACAAAGTGGTAAATTTAAATTAAATTTAAGGACCCATCACATTCTGGCATATAACTAGAGAGTTAACTGAAGACCTGAATTCATATAGAGATCATTTCAGACAGCATGCATACTTATTCATATTTAGGAAACATGAGTAATTAGCAGATTTGCTCTTGCTAGCTTCATTCTGAAGACTCTTCTCTCTACTGTCTATAGCAGACATGTCAAACACAAGGCCCACAGGCTGGATGCGGCCCGACATGTGGTTCCATCCAGCCCGGGGACCTGCTCTGAAAAGAACAAAGGACTAGCCTGCTGCACCTCGGCCCAGGGCACTGATCTACAACCTGGTTGCATCCATCAAAGCCAGAAGGCACTCAACATTAAATCCATGGGGCAACCCCGCCCCACCCACTGCATGTGCACGCAAGCAGAGTCCAGTGTCCCTGATGGCTGTCTTGTCACGCATGCTGACTTTACGCAGGACGCCAGCACTGGCCATCTCCTGTGAGCTCACTCGGGGGGCAGGGCAGAGGTGGCAAGGCAGCTCCTTGCTGATTCCAGTGGATCTTAGGCTGAGCATGTTCTGGCTTTGATGGACACAACCAGGTTGTAGATCAGTGCCAACCCCCACCCCCACCAGCACTTCCAGCCTTGTAGCCATGAGGCTTTCCTTTCACTGGGACAGATTTCCCCCCCCCATGCAGGATAACAAGACTGGCAGCAACATGGCAGCGCTGGCAATCTTTCCCCCTCCCATCACCCCTTCCTGAGTGTGGAGGAAGGAAAGAGATGAGAAGGAGAAAAGGAAGGAAATGTAGCGGAAAGGGGAATTGTGGGGGAATCGGTGCTGGCTGGGAGGGAGAATGAGGTAGGAAGGCAAAAAGGCTTTTTATTCTCTCTCCAGAGAATAAACTTCCTACCTTGCTCTCCCTCCTTCTGGCTTGTCTCTCTGGAAAAGAGAAACTAAAATCTCTTGCCCCAGTCAATCTCCTCTTCCTCTTTAAAAATCCCTCCTCAAGAGCTCCACCCCACCCCCAGCCACCGCGGAGGCCTCTGGAGCTCCCAACTTCTCTACCGAAACATCAGAGCTCTGGCAAAGCCTCCCAGGCAGTGTCAATCCCCGCCCCCCCAATTCCCTTCTCCACTACACTTTCTTCCTTCCTTCTCTCCTTCCCATCTTTCCTTCCTTAATGCTCAGGAAGGGGTGATGGGAGGGGGAGAGATTGCCAGCACTGCCATGTTGCTGCCAGTCTTGCTATCCTGTGTGGGGAGGGGGGCATGTACCAATGAAAGCGATGCCTTGTGGGTGTGAGGGTGGAGGTGCTGGGGGGGGGGGGTTGGTGCTGATCTACAACTCAATTGCATCCATCAAAGCCAGAATACACTGAGCCTTAAATCCACAGGGCAGCCCCACTCCACCCCCTGGGTGTGCACACAAGTAGAGTCCGGCATCCCTGCTGGCTGTCTTGCCCTGCCGGCTGACTTCAGCCAGGATGCTGGCACTGGCCATCTCCTGTGCACACACCCGGGGGCCATGACAGAGGTGGCAGGGCAGCTCCTTGCTGGTTCCAGTGGATCTTAGGCTGAGTGTGTTCTGGCTTTGATGGATGCAACCAGGTTGTAGATCAGCACCCCCCACCAGCACCTCCAGGCTTGCAGCCACGTGGCATCCCTTTCAATGGGACTGCCCCCACCCACCCACATAGTTTAGGAATGGCCAGCAGCAGCATATTAGTGCTGGCAATCCCTCCCATCACCCCTACCTGAGTGCAGGGGGAAGGAAAGATATGAGAAGGCAAAGGAAGGAAGGGAGAAAGGAAGGAATGGAGAGTGGGAAGGAAAAAGGAAGGAACAGAGGGAGGAAGGAATGGAGGGTGGGAGGGAGGAAGGAAAGAACAGAGGATGGAAGGGAGGGAGGGTGGGAGGAACCATGTCCCAGCACTCACCTCGGTCCCATCCTCCTCTGCTGAAGACCCTCAGATCTGCCCCAGTCCTACCCAGGAACCCCTGAAGCAAGTGATGTTGAGCTAGCCATGCTCACCCAGTAGGCCACACTCATTCTAGCCACACCCACCCAGCCCCCTGAGGGCAACCACAATGCTGATGTTGCCCTCAATGAAATTGAGTTTGACACCCCTGGTCTATAGCACAAAATAAGTATTCATAATAGCAAAGGGCCCCTAAGGTTCTCCATAAAGGTGGGAATGAAAATTCTTTGATAAGGTCTTGCAAATACCCTTCCATATATGTAAAATCAGTTCATTGACCATGTACCAAATTAAAACACAGCTAATGAATGTGTTGGCAAGGATTATAACTAGCAGGCCAGTGATTCTGCTGCTAACTCATTCATTCTTTGTAATGTCCAAAGGGGATTGAGACTTCTGGAATGAGAAGATGGCTTAATTCAATGATAGGATTATTCCTTGATGCCCTCTACAACAAATATCCTTTTGCATTAAGGAAGGACTTCAGTTCATGAAGCAACAGTTCATGACTTAAATGTAAGTAGTGGAAAACTCATTCAAAATCCAATTAAATCTAACACAGAAAGCCCATTTTAGTGATGACCCTAAAGGACTTTCATCTTTGCCAAGTTTACATTAATTTAGTCACAAAAGTGAAAAAGTGGCATTCTTCCAACAGTATTGTGAAAGGATGCTAAAGTTCTAATTCACAGTAACTATAAACAGCAGAATTACTAGAAAAAACAAAGAAAACAAGCAAGGTCTATTGAGTATAATTGAATCTAGGATTTTTTCCATTATATTCAAATAACTTTCACAGCGGGAAAATGTGGCTGAAGCTAAAAGGATTAGATATGATCAGATTATCTAAATCAATAATTTTCAACCCCACGGCATATTTAAATTTTACCATTTCAGTTTTCTTTTCATTGGAATTTTCAGCTAATTATTTTACAAGCATAATAATAATAATAAACAATCCTTACTTCTTTGTTAGAACTCAAATGCTGGAAAATGCCAGCTCTAGATTCTGTGATATTTGCTGAATAAATAGACAATGACGATAGTTCATTTGCATTTGCATTTTATATGCATTTATTAATTTATTTATTTATTAACATTTCACTTAAGGAGAAGAGCATATATTTATTTTGTTTTGTTGTTTTATTTTATTTTTAGATTTTTTTATCCTGTCTTTATTATTTCTTATAAATAAGTCAAGACAATGAGCGTGCATAGCACTTTTTCTTTCTCCAACTGTTTGAGGTAGATTGGAGAGAGAGAGAGAGAGAGAGAGGGAGGGAGGGAGGGAGGGAGGGAGGGAGGGAGGGAGAGAGAGAGAGAGAGAGAGAGAGAGAGAGAGAGAGAGAGAGAGAGAGAGAGAGAGAGAGAGAGAGAGAGAGAGAGAGAGAGAGAGAGAGAGAGAGAGAGAGAGAGAGAGAGAGAGAGACTGGCCCAAAGTCACCCAGCAGCTTTCATGCCTAAAGTGGGACTAACACTCCTAATTATCTCATTTCTACTCTGGCATTCACCAATAGACAAACAAGCATAGAACTAACAGATATTAAAATCAGCACAACACCATAAAATAACCGTCTTCCAGTATTTGAGGGGCTACCATAGAGAAGAGGGGATTGACTTATTCTTCAAATATCAGACTGCAGGAAAAGAAGTAATGAGTGGAAGCTTGTTAAAGAGAGATCCAACCTAGAAGTAAGGAGAAACTTTTCTGACAGTGAGGAGAATTACAAAAAGGAATAGCTTGCCTCCCACAGTTGTGGGTACTCCATCACTGGAAATTTTCAAAAATGGACTGGGCAGCCATTTGATTGGGATGTTATAAGGTCTCCTGCCTTGAGAAGGGGTTGGAGCAGAAGACTTCTGAAGTCCCTTCCAGCCCTATGATTCTATGTTTTATGTTTTATTTTTGAAAACAGGATATTTTCTTGTTTAAATGATCTAGTGAATTCTATGGATAATTATACTCCAGTTGCCAAATACTCATGGTGGAGAAAAATGATAGAGAAGCTCATTAGCTTAAAATGATTATATAGAAACAATTCAAACCGGCTTTAAAGGGAGCTATGGATTGTCTTGGTTAACCTAATAAATGAGCCTAACCAAAGGCTTAGTAGAGTATGATTATATTGGTCATTTTGGATTTCACAGCAGCTTTCAATATCATTAAAAATTGTATTCTTATGGATCATCTAGGCAATTTGATCTGACAAGACTGTTCTACACCACCATCAGATATATAACAATGATTAGTTATATAGTTATTCCTCAGAAAAGTTTTGTAAATGGAAGCCATCTAACTTTTGAGAATAGAATAGAATAGAATTCTTTATTGGCCAAGTGTGGTTGGACACACAAGGAATTTGTTTCTGGTGCATAAGCTCTCAGTGTACATATAAGTAATAGTGATAATCATGATCATATACATCATGAAAATACATTCATCATAAATTGTGAAATACAACACTTCATCATAAATCATAAGATGCAACACTTAGTTAGACTTAGATTACGTACACATGGTCAACAAATGTCAGGGTATTAAAAGCTCCTATCTGTCCTACCTTGTATTGAACAAATCAAGGTGAGATTACTTTAATATCTTATCACACACTTGTTCAATTGCTATACTCCAGATTCCTTCTTAATGGGACATTTCTTCTTTTACTATCTGAACGGCTCTTTCATATCTTTCCCTACATTCCTTTACCCTTTAGAACTCTACTATCATCAATACAATCTTACAACCATAATTGACCCCAAAATTTATGTTGCTAACTGAGACATTTGTCAAGTGAGTTTTGCCCCATTCTTGCCACAGTTGTTAAGTGAATCACTATACCTGTTCTCAAGTGTTAAGTGAATCTGGGTTCTACATTGACTTTGTTTGTCAGAAGGTTGAAAAAAGTAATCACTTGACCCTGGAATACTGTAACTCTCAAATATGAGTCAGTTGCCAAACATCTGAATTTTAATCATGTGACCATGGGGATGCTATAATGGTTGTAAGTGTGAAAAATGGTGGTAAGTCACTTTTTTCAGTGATGTTGTAACTTTGAACAGTCACTAAATGAACAGTTGTAAGTTGAGGACTGTACTTTTTAACATCCATGCAAAATTGCTGAGTGAAATTATCAATACTCAGTTGATACTGAAATCTATTTCTCTCATGTCGTTATTCTCAGATAAGAGTTATCTCCCTTAATTCCTATCCACATAGTTATCATATTTCTCACGGAATTTTTTTTTTTGTTAACAAAATGCAGTGTTACTATTCTCAGTGGGAAAATATGACTTTATAATCTAGTTACTTTGCACAATTCACCCTGTATTAATAAATAGGTGGATGAAAGAATGTTGTGGGGATCTCTGCCGCAGCCGAGTTCATAGTCACATCTCCAATTTTGTTACTCTAAATGGAAGAAAAGCTTGCATTGCTTTCATTGTGTTTTTAAAATGTCACAATTAATATGGGACTGGATATTTATTTGTTTTGCTTCTTAAGATGAATGAGGTGCTGCTGTGTGGAGAATGTCAGAAATATTTTCTCCTAAAAAACATTTCATTATGAAAATATTCGAACTCTTTCTAGTTCTGTTTGTTCCCATTGTTTCGTTTTGCTGTTGTTGCTGCTCCTGCTGCTGTGTATCATCTATCTATCTGTCAGACATTCAGTCTTATACATCTTCACATGAGTAATAATTCTAGACAAAGGTATTATTTCTGCTCTTCAAAGATCCAGATGAGCACCAGAGTATAATGTATATAAAGCTGTCTGAATGCCTACATGGCCATTTGTGGTTGTATGGATTTTTACAGCCTGGATATGATCCTCAACAAGAACAACCCCCAATACGTAGTAAAACTATGATGTCATGCAACGTACTTAGCTAATCTCATCTACTTTCTCAACAAATTCACTGAAGGCAACTAAACTCAATTGAATAGATGTTTCCAGATTGATTACACTGAAGAACTAACTTAATCAGAAAGTTTATCATGAAAATTTTTTATTACACTTTGTTAATATGAATGAAGGCAAACCCATTCTACACCCAATGATGATAATTCTTCTGAACATTGTGTCAATTTATACACATTACCAGAAGAAATCAAATATTCCAAGAATATTTTATATGTTTTCATAAAATAATAGTGACTATTTTGGCTCTACCACAATCAAGATACTGCTAGCATTGGATTGGCTTGCATCACAAAGTTTCTGTTGAAAGAGATAACATTTCATCTCAAGATAACGATAGCTTTGGCTTTGACACAATTACTCAATTCAAACAAAGCCTTTGTAGTGTTAGTTTATTAGACTCTGGGCAAATTCATCTAGAATTTCTTGGTTGTTCTTTTTATATGTGAAAGCTGTTTGTGATATGTTCCATGGGATGGTAGAGGAGGAATAAAACATTCATTAAAAGAACAATACTTCTCAGATTTTCAATCTTTTTCTGTTCTGGCAGATGTTCATAGAAAAAGCAAACAGTATCTGAAATCAAGCCAGTGCAAATGTTTGTTTTTGAAGGGCTGATTACCATTCCAGAATAAGTATTTTTGGAGCTCCATATTATTTTAAAAATAATATGGTATTTGTTTTTACAAAAAAATACCCCTTGAGTAGTATGTAGAGGTGTCTGGAAGGATGTCAAAAAAAAATCAAAATGGTGGATTTAATTACAGAAACAAAATTAATTTCATTTTTCTTCACATGTTGAATAATAAATCACCTTGTATCCAAATATGATACCTTAAATTCAAACTGAGTAACAATTACAACAGTTGTAAATACATTAATATCCATGTATAGTATTTTAAAATATTAAAAGAACTGAAGAAAATGATAACAATAATTTAGGACTATATAAAATTTATGAATTCTGAAACCAAAATAAAGACCCTAAATATGGGATTTATTTTTGACAATAGACAATTATTAAAAAACGAGATTTGAAGGGGTTTTTTCCACCTCTTTTCTGATTACAGTTGAAATTTCAAAGCACTGTTCACAACCGTAAGCTTTCTTTTGGGTGGTACATTTCAAGCAATGTTCCAAATTGTTATTCTAAGGGGCAGTAATGAAAATAAACATGAAAATGGAAAGATCAAAGTTGGAAAGTAATTAACACTGTGTTTTCCGTTTTAATTGAAAAAGAAAATGTGGTTCTGGTTCAACAGCTATGATTCAGTATTCTGGGTTCAATGCTGAAACTAACTTTGTTAATTTAGCTAATAGAAGGAAGGGGGGAAATGTCAGACAAACCTGATATGTTATGTAAAACAGTATGAGACAAGAGACCATGCATTCTTATTCTAAAGTATAAATACTAATTTTACAGAGAATTCACTGTTACCATTCATTTTTTTTCTTAATAGCAATTTAATTTCTCATTTATCCTTTTGTTTCAAGCTAGTTTTGGTGTTTCATATTCAGCTTTCCATATTATTCTATTGTTTTTTAAAAAATAAAAATATTCATTTAATTAGTACTATAGTTTTACTGATTCTAAATATAAATATGATAGCCTATTTGAGGATTTTTATGGCTCTTTTTCCTAACGTTAATATTTTATTTGGGAAGAAAGAAAAGGAAAAAAAAGGAAAAAAGAAAAGGAAAAAAAGAAAGACAGAGACAGGGACAGAGAGAAAAGAAAGAAAGAAAGAAAGAAAGAAAGAAAGAAAGAAAGAAAGAAAGAAAGAAAGAAAGAAAGAAAGAAAGGAAGGAAGGAAGGAAGGAAGGAAGGAAGGAAGGAAGGAAGGAAGGAAGGAAGGAAGGAAGGAAGGAAGGAAGGAAGGAAGGAAGGAAGAAGAAAAGATTCATGAAGGTCATCAGTGAGGATTCATAAACCATTGTGAATAATGTCAGAACTATAATTTAATTAGTGGCCCATCTGTCACTTTCTGTTTGACGAGCACTAAATGTCCAATTATCATTTAATATCTGCTCTAATCAGTTCTGGCAAATTTTGCAGGCACACAAGAGATTATATTAATAGATGGGAAGCTACTTTTCCACATTACGGCTGGAAGGGAGGGAAGGAGAGAGAGAGAGAGGGAGGGAGAAGCAAAGAAACAGTGACTGTATAATCTAAATAAATTCACTGTAAAGTCAAACTATTTTATTTATTTATTTATTTAATTTTAATTCCATTTATATCCCGCTCTTCTCCGAAGACTCAGTGCGGCTTACGAGCTTAGCAGCAGCCTTCATTCTATGTATTTACCTGCATGGCAAAAATTTCACTACCATCTACTCAATAAATTGACCAACATTTTGCTCTTCCAAACCATTAATTCTCTCTCTCTCTCTCTCTCTCTCTCTCTCTCTCTCTCTCTCTCTCTCTCTCTCTCTCTCTCTCTCTCTCCCTCCCTCCCTCCCTCCCTCCCTCTCTCCCTCTCTCTCTCTCTCTCTCCCTCCCTCCCTCCCTCCCCTCTCTCTCTCTCTCTCTCTCTCTCTCTCTCTCACACACACACACACACACACACACACACACGTCTGTAAGAATGAACTTTCCTTATATTTAAACACTTTACTCCTTCTGTGCCTTCTGTTTCCAGAGTCAGCCTATATATTTGATTAAATTGTTTTGATTTAATATAGAGTATGGTATAATCAAAGCATAGCTCTGCCAGTTGTCATGCATAATCAAAAGCCATAGCCATTCTAGCAAACTTGGTTTAAGTGAGAGAGAAATGCAATCTTTTGACTAAAATCAATTGGGCTTAAAAGTACTTAATTTTAAGTTGTTAAATTAAGAGAGAGACCTTAACTGGAATAGGAGACAAAACTAAAGCACACTAATGTTTCTTTTAAAAATATGTATATTGTTCCTAACCTTCTCAAGGCAATATGAGTGAAGAATAGAATGCTTTTTGGCATGGACTGTTGAATAAATATAAAGGTAAAGGTTCCCCCGCACATGCGTGCTAGTCGTTTCCGACTCTAGGGGCTGGTGCTCATCTCCGTTTCAAAGCTGAAGAGCCAGCGCTTGTCGAGGACGTCTCCGTGGTCATGTGGCCGGCATGACTGGATGCCAAAGGCGCACGGAACACTGTTACCTTCCCACCGTAGTGGTCCCTATTTTTCTACTTGCATTTTTACATGCTTTTGAACTGCTAGGTTGGCAGAAGCTGGGACGAGTAGCAGGCGCTCACTCTGCTACGCGGCACTCGGGATTCGACCCGCCAAACTGCCGACCTTCTGATCGACAAGCACCGCGTCCCTATTGAATAAATACCATGTGTATATTTTGCATACATAGGCTTCCATGAATGTCTCTACCTATATTTCCTTCCATGCTCCCTATTGTACCAATCGGAGAACACACACACTTTTTTAGCTTATATACAGCCCCACCGCTATTCACACATATATTTTATGTCTGAACATCATTTGCTCAACATCAGTGGTAGAAAACTTTGAAAAATTCCTCCCAATAACAGCAGTCTACTGCAATCCTTCCCACATCTCCTTTTTTTTAAAAAAAACACCACTCCCCTTATTTTTCCTTCTCCCTATTTGCCTTACTGACAAAACTGTCACCCCCTGGCAGTATTACAATGCATTTCCTTTCAGGATGGGTCAGACCTGGAGAATCTTAGAAGCAGCATTTTATTTCAGTGAAGTTTGGGGTGAAATAGTCCTTGAAGTATAATGACAAGGTAAAGTGGAACCTGCTTTGACTGAACTGACAAACAGTTCCTACACTGCCTCTGCATTGAAACCACTTTGTTTTATCAGATCAGTCCTGCCTTGACAATTTGCAGCCCCTGCTGTGTATGAAGGCAAATTTATAGGATAATGTTGCAAGATCTAATCTGTGTCCATCACCAAGACCACAGGTTTAGTCTTCTGTGCTTTCAGACTTGTGCTGGATCCCATCTTCAGGGAACTTCTCTCTACCGGAATATCATTTGGGCAAGCTAAGTAGTGAGTTTATCACATAATCAGTACTCATTCTATATCCAAGCATTACTACTTTATCTGTACTTTACAGCCAGATATAGAAGGCTATAGAAGACAGAGATGGGAACAAATATATCTGTGCCATCTGTAAGAGGGCAAAGAGGAAGGCTGCCCCCATCCCTAAGGTGTCACTGCGTAAGACTCAATACCCATACCAATTAGTCCAAATTGATTTGGTTGGGCCTTTCACACCATCCCTAGGGAAAAGGCAGTATTTCCTCACTGCCGTAGATGATTTCTCTTGATATGGCCATGTGTATACCTTCACAGAAAAATCCAAAGCCTTTGACGCCATAAGATCACTATACAACTTTGTGGAGACTCAGCACAAGACCAAGATCGGACAGCTGCAGAGCGACCGCGGGGCTGAGTTTATGTCCCAAAAATTCCAGGACTGGGTAAGGCGTAAGGGCATCCGCCATTTTCTTACAGCGCCCTTCACTCCTGCTCAGAATGGCATGGCAGAGAAAAGAAACAGAATCCTGCAGATTATGGTGCGTAGATTGATTGCGGACGCTGGGGTCACGGCATCATACTGGGCGGAGGCGCTGCATTATGCCAATTACACCTTAAACCGCACCTGGAGCAGCATTGTGGACCAGACCCCATATTTCCAGGTCCACAGTAGGAAGCCAAGTCTGGGACACTTGCGTGTGTTTGGCTCCTACGCTTGGGTGCACATCCCCAAGCAGCTGCACAAGAAGGGGAGATCTGTCTCCCAGAGACTGATGTTCTTGGGCTATGCTCCTGGCTCCAAGGCCTACCGGTTCCTGGGAGAGGGGGCAGGACTGTGACTTCCCAATCTGCCTCCTTCGAAGAGGACTCCAATTGGACCCAGATCCATTCAAATGATCTGGGCCCATATCTCAACCAACCCACCAAAAACGCACCAACCACAACACCACCTGAGACGACCACAGACCCTGCCACTGATGAGAGCGAGGAACAAGATGAAGAGGTCAGCCTACCTGGTCCAGATGGGGAGGATGAGCCGTCCAGTTCCGAGGGGGAAGGCACGCCACCTTCGCCCGACTCTTCGCCTCCAGCGATGCCTCAAAGGCCCGTGATACCCAGCACCTGGGACTGAGGGCCTTCACATCCTGGTTGTGAATGGCCAGCTGATGAGGAACCTGCAGAAGAAAAGGGCGGTGAGTGGCAGGAGGTCAGGAGGTCAAAGCGGTCCAACAAAGGGGTCCCACCAAAGAGAATCAACATTGGGTACGTTGCATCCATCAACAGCGTCGTGGTCACCCCAAAGTCCTTCTCTGACATCCAGGAGCTGCCCATCAAAGAACAGGAGAAATGGCAGCTCGCGATGGAGCAGGAGATGGTGAGCCTGAGAAAGCTCAAAGTCTTCACCCCCCAGCAACCACTGAAGAAGAGGAAAGTCATTGGCACAAGGTGGGTTTTCAAGGCCAAACCACTTGCCAATGGCCGCTACCTGTATAAGGCCCGCTTGGTAGTGCAGGGGTTTGTCCAGCGCTACATGGAAGACTACGGGGAGACCTACTCTCCAACTGTCTGGGCAGAGAGTGTCAAGACCGCCCTCGTAACTGCAGCTGCTCTGGGGGAGGAAGTCTACCAATTTGACATCCAGACAGCTTACCTCCACGCCAACTTGGACCGGCAGATCTACATGAGGGCCCCTCCTGGCTACCAGCAGGAAAGGGGAAACACATGGCTGCTCCTAAAAGGCCTCAAGCAATCGGGGAAACTATGGTATGATTGCCTTAGAAAAAGCTTAGAACGAATTGGTTTCAGGGCATCCCATGCAGATGAGTGCATTTTCACACACAACTCCAAGGGTACCACAGAACGGGTGTTAGTTTATGTGGACAACCTCCTATATGTAGGGCTTGGCAAGAAAAGGTGTGATGAATTTGCCAAGGCCCTGGGGGAAAGGTTTACCCTGAAGTCCTTGGGGCGGGTTGACAGGTACTTGGGTGTGCACATCTTGGCCACTGAGAAGGGGTTCGTCCTATCTCAGAAATAAAAGATTGAGGAGTTGTTGGCCAGATGCAAAATGGCAGAATCTAACCCAATGCGTAGCCCAATACAAAGTGACTATTACAGTCACACACACAAGGACAGTCCTGAGTTCACAGATAATAAATTTTACAGATCTGTGATTGGCTCCTTGCTATATATTAGCAATTGGAGCAGGCCTGACATAGCTTTAGCTGTGAATCTATTGTCCAGACATGTGGAACACCCAAAGGAATTCCACTGGACTGCTGTTAAGAGGGTACTTAGGTACCTCAGGGGCACGGCCGATGCTCTCCTTGTGCTGGAGCCAGAGAAGGGGAAGCCAGCCCAGCTCTCCGCTTACTCGGACGCAGACTGGGCTGGTGACACCAAGAGTAGACAGAGCACCTCTGGTTTCCTCATATTGCTGAATGGCTGTCCTATCCATTGGCATGTTAGGCAGCAAAAATTTGTTTCTTGCTCCACGGCCGAGGCGGAATATGCCAGTCTGTCGGACACGGCCAATGATTTGATTTGGTTCGATGCTCTGGTAATGAGCATCTGGGCACCTCCTCCTCTACCCATCCAAATTCAAGAAGACAATACGGCCGCAATTGGGATCTCGGGGGCATACGCAGTGGGCTCTAGGTCCCACCACATAGACATCCGCTATAAAAATGTCAGGCAGCTTGCCAGAATGGGATTCATACATGTCAAACATTGTAGTACAACTGACCAGATAGCTGACCTGTTCACCAAACCTGTACCCATTGACCGGCACAACCTTCTGTGTAAGCGTTTGTGTTTGGTCTTGTGAACATGTAAAATGCATCTGTATGTCTATGACACCTGCTCTCCCCCTCACATACACTCACTGGTCCCTGTCATTGGCTGGCAAGAAGGGGAATTGTTAGATGTTTTTGTGCCAGCCATAGCAGTTCCTTAAAAGGTCACCAGATGGGAGCAAAGAGGCACCTTTGCTCCCACTGGTGGGTCAGGGACCTCCGGCCCCTGCAGCCCCATTGGAGAGAGTTAATGGCCTTCTGGCCCCCTCACTCTCATTGGTAAAGGAGGTGTTGGGAATCCCTATAAAAACCCCTGCACAGGGGCTGCGCTTTAGCTCTTGTTCTAGCTCCCTTTGGGACTGATCCATGGGCTCAATCCAGGCATGGATGCCTCCATGCCAGGGAACTCTTTTTCTCTGCTTTATATTTAAATAAAGCTTCACCTGATTGCATCCCTGCATGCTGCCTTTTTCTTGGAAGCGCCTCAACGAACCATTGGCCTTGTGAGGACTCTCACAGTTCATCTCAGACTTTTTCATGAAGGTTGGGAAATATTTTAAGGAGGACTCAAGGATATGAAACTACAATGTAAATAGAGTTGCTGAAATATTTTTTTGTTCAACAAAAGTTCTCCTTACCTCTACATCTACATTTATAAAAGATAAATTCAGAAAAAGCTGAGAGTCATTTGTTATAGATAGTGAACTGAAAACAATGGTTTCTTTTTCTGCTAGGCAAAATAAATCTTCACAGACTGACACTGGCAGTGTTACAGGAAGATTGTGCAATGCATCCAAAGGAGCATTTTCCAATGCTGTGGGACCTGAGCAAATTGACTCTTCTCCATTATTAAGGCAACTACACAAGCCCTTCAGCAACTTTCAGCAGCTTCTAGGCCTTCCCAGATCATATGCACAGTTACTTCATTTTATCAGCAGTTCCAACAGGAATATTGTCTGTAAACACATGCACACACAAACTGAATATAGGAAAGCTTTCAATTAGATGTGTTTTATTTTCTGAAAAGTTTGACTATCTCAACTCTCTGAAGAGTGCTCTTTGCTTGTATCAAAGTGATGTCAGCTCTTAAAGCAATTTTTTTCCATAGTCTCTTTTAACAGAATTTATCAAAAAACAATGAAAGAAGACCCAGACATTACTAGATTGTTTTCACTATAGAACCCATTTTTCCCCAGTTTCCTAAGGCAGAAACCCTCGTTTTTGTTTGTTACTGCAGTTTCTCTGTGCCTATTTATTTATCCAATGACTAGTGGGCTAAGGTTTTCCCAACAGGTCTCTGAATTTCTGTTTGGTTTGAAATGCAACATTATGAGTATTACCAAGTGCCCACTCAGATCTTTTGCCTTCCAAATGAATATTGCCAGGATGATTTCTACATTTTTAAAAAATCAATTCCTGTTTTGCTCATCTGATATACAAATAACTCAACTTCTATTAGATATCACACCATGTCTAAATATGTTTATTTAAAAATAAACAACCCATGACATCCAAACAACATATTCATTTTCATGGAGTCAAAGAAAAATAACCTGTTTCAAAACATTTTCTATAGTTATCTCCCAAAACAGTACATCAAAATTGTATACTTTGCTGGCAATATAGACATATTTCCTTAGGATGCTCATATTACAAAGCTCATAACAAGATGAAAAGAAAGATGCACTGGGAGAAAAGTATTGGCGATACCATAAAACATGTGGCCTGGGTCAAGGTCAAAACCACATGGCTTCACTCCAGATTTATGATCAATATTGCAACAGACGCTTCCTCTTAATGAGATAGTGATTTTCATGTGATATGTTATATTTAGCCTAACAGCTCCAACACTGGGAATTGCTAGCAATTCAAACAAAACAAAATATTTGTAGTTTGTCTGCCTGGTCTGGGTGTTTAGCAGCTAATTAGGATGGTAGCACTATGCTGGCAGGTTTGCATTAGTGATACAGTAGCCAATTGCTAGGTCAGATTTAAAGCAAAACCCTTCCCCTATTGAGTCTACTTTTCTAGGGCAAAATTGTGCCTGATGAATCTCTATTTCTGTTAATTTGCTGTCATGTTTTATGCAATATTGACTTTGGTTTCAAATTAAGAACAGCTGAACTGGCCAATCTGCCTATTTGAAAGAATCTGTCCATATACATTTCCTTATTGCCACAATAAGTAATAATAGTTGTAGATCCCAACTTTTTCATGATGGGCACCCTTGTTATAAAACATGGATGAGCTCTCTAGTGGTCCTTGTCTGAACCCAGAATGCCTGCATTATTCAAGAAAACACAACTTCCTTTGTACAAGTGCTGCATTTACATTCACAGATACTTCAAAGTACTTTTGAGAGATTGAATCCAAAACTCTGCACAGTCTTGGGGGTAATCCCTTATTGGGCAAAGCTTATAGTTTGTACTATTTCAAAAACTTCCATTTTGCTGTACATTTGAATACTTTTTTGTTGGAGTTACCAATATTCCCAATTGTGTAGAATGTATTTCAAAGGACAGAGAAACTGCAGAACTGTACCAGCATTTCTCTGATTTTCCACTTAATTGGAATCTTGCTGAATTGCCTGCTTAGAAGAAAGCCTTATTGAGTTCACACTTGTTTTTAGGTAAATGTGTATCTTAATCCAGTCTGACTTCAGGAAGTGTGTCGCCTCTGTAGAATTTTCTGTTCTGAAATGGAGCTAAAGAGCAAAGCACATTGTAGCTTTTGAAGAAAGACTGTATAGGGGTTGAGGTAAAAATAAAGTAGACTTTTCTGGCACACATTTTGTTGTGATTACTAAAATAATGCGAAATGATAAACAAAAATGTGGTTTATTATTATATTGTTACCTTGCAAAATACAAAACTAAAATCAGAAGAAACCATTAATTGGGGATATCCCAATTAGAATACTTCCTAAAAAGAGAGAGAGAATACCTTGGAATGAGGACTGTTTCACCAGTAGATTGATTATGATGCATTCTCTATGTTCAGCAGGTTTCACTGCTTCAAGGATTCTAGCATGCCTTAGTGTTTTCAATAGATGTATTGAAATGAACATTGGAATATCTAATCCAACTCGCTACCCAGGATAGGTATCCACCTAATACAGCATTCCTGAAAGATAGTCACTGAAAATTAAGCCCCTCCAGCAAAAGGAAGGCCACTGTCATCCAAGGTAATATATTTCATTGTTGAAGAATTCTTACTGTTCTTATTTTTTTCCCCCCTGTCTAACTAAAATCTGATATGTATATTTAATTTAAATAAACTACAGAAGCTGTTAAGAAAGAATTCTAGTGACTGCCAATTATTGTTAATATGCCATTTTTGAGTGAAAGCAACATATGCCACCTCTCTTTTATTATGATAATGGACCGTCTTGATTTCAGGCTATTTGTTTCCAATTTTGCCAGATTTTGACCTCACAGGTATGGTATTTTTTGTATCTGTAAGTTGAAATTTTGTTGAAGCTCAGTGCATAATTAGCTGTATAAATATCTTGGTAATGGGGAAAATCTGTCTACTTGTGTGCTCATCATGATTAATATGCATGTGGCGCTGACCCCCCCCTGCCCCAAAGGAGCTGCTGATGGCCAGGTGCTGATGACCAGGTTGTTCTGTCCTTCTTCTCAGATGACTAGCCCTTCTTACCCAAACACAGTGATAGCTTGTGGGGCTGGTGAGGCTTTAATTAAAATAATAGCCTTTAGGATAAAATAAAATAAAGTTAAACAAGCAACAAAAATTGATACCAGTGCAGTGAACATACAAATAGTAACACAGCAAACAGTAAAAATAAATAACACAACAATGTAAGAAACATCCCTTTATGATGGACTGAAATGTCCCAATGTATCTAATGTCAAACAGCCTAAGACATTTCCTTCCCTACATCCTGGCCAGTGATTAAATGACGGCCTGCATAGGGGCCCAGGCTTGGGTTGGAGCCTTCAGGTAGAAGACACAAATAAGCCACAGAAACTGTTTTGCAGCCAAAATTGCCTTTCATCAATCCTGCTGACTACTTACTGAGCGCGCCCTGCAAGCCTGGTGAGAGGTCTATGGGGCCCACCTCTCCAGGGTTGATGATTCAGGAAACTGTGGCTAGCCCAAGTTACACAGTCACATGTCACCTATGTCCTCAACTAGGATTGTCATATTTCTAATGACAGGAAGAAAGCAGTCTACAGCCCAGGATGCAGCAGCAATTCTCCCTCCAGGAACGGCATCTTCTCTCTCTCTGAGGAAGTCCAGAGTCTTAACATTGTAATCCTCTGCTTTCTTGCTCTTTCCAATTTTCTTGACATGCATTCACAGGAATGCAGTCTACAACCCAGGATGCAGTTGCAGTGCCTGCAGTAATTTTTTTGAAATTATATTTCCTAGAAGTCCATTCCCTATTCAGAATTGAAGGAATGGGACTCCAGCCAGCCAGCAATCTGAGAGCCCTGTCTGATAGGCCTATCAGAGATCAGCTGTTTGTAACCAGTCCCAGAAGTTTTTACCTATATTAAGATCACATGCATCATGATATCTTGTGGCCAATTATATGAATAGTATAATTTGCATAATTAGCACTATTAAGTTCTTATGCAAATGACAAAATGGTATCCTTTACATCAGTTTAGTTAGTTGTACAGTGACAATAAGTTCATGAGATCATCACAACAACATTTTCTTTGTTTTATGAAACTCTGGAGAATAATGGACACCTCTGCCCCCAATTAATCTATTAAAACAAGGTTTCTCAGTAAATAGAAAAAGCAGGGAATGGATTGCAGAAAAGCTGTAATATTCTGTTACTGTTAGATAACATGAATGGAAAGGTGAAAATGACAGAGGAGGATTAGAAATTTGGCAATTAGGTTGTACAAAAATGAATGAAAATAGTAACTGATGAATATTGTAGAGAAAAAGATTTGTTTGTTTCACGTAGCAAAAGAGTAAATACAAATTTGAAAGCATGCTTTTTTCCTATTTATAGTTGAAAGGTTTACTTTAGATAAGAAATTATATGGTTTTGAAACTGTTAAAATGAATTTAAACTTGTAGTGTGCTAATGATGCACATCATATAGCTAAAGCTTTAAAAAGCTGCTGAGATTGAATTTAGAAAGTGAATATGTAAATGTTAGAAATTCTGTTTATATAAAGCACCACACAGAGCATAGTTCAGTCACCATGTGCTTTACTGCTCAACTATGTAACTGTAACAGGAAACAGGAAGCTCTATTCAGAACAAAGAGCATAGAGTATATACCTTAGATCCAAACTTCTACATACTGCTATCTACTGGCTGAATAGCACTGTAGTTGTTGCATAGAAATGCATTCCAACAATGAATTCAAACACTTAAGCATTGTATCATTCAATAAATTTTGGTTATAATATAATGTTGGACCAATGGGAAAATATTTGGCCCAAGGGACTGAAATATAAGTTGAACTATAATCTTAAAGAGAACTTTCATAAAATGATGTAGCAGTGATATTTAATGCTAGATAAATTGTTTAAAATGTACAAATGTGTTTTGAATATTTGCTATAATGGTAAGGAGAGTACTTTTTAATCATATGTAGTGGACATGCAATAAGGCAAAGGAATATTGATAACTGATTTATTTATTTTTAATTCAGAAGATACTTAAATGGACTTAGAATATTTGCTGCAAATCATATACATGATTGTAAAGAAAGTATTCCAGGAGAGAAAGGAACAATTAAGATTTAAGAAAAGGAAACAAAATGCTAAACAGAAAGAAAATTATTTTACAGTGGGTAAAGAAGGCTAAACAAAGAGCCTTCAGTAGAATGAATGGAATTGAAAATAAAAGTAATGACATAACATGGGATTTCTTCAGATGAACTAGATACATCCTGAAGAATTTAGAGATTTGTACAGGAATAATTAATATTTCAGAGAGTGTAACTAAAACAAATATTATATAATGTCTAAAGAAGAAAAATGACAAAAAAGTGATAACAAATGTTATCAAGATGTTGGAGAGAAAAAAGTGTCCACAGGTATAGATAGTATAATTGAAGAAATATTAAAATAGGAATGTGGTTTGCTTGTGGAATGACTGTTCAACTTGTTTAGTAAGTGTGAAGGATGCATCTGTGCCTCATGATTAGAAGAATAAAATATACAAACAGGAACTCAGGATACTTGATATTCATACCCAAAATAGGGAAGTCAGCTTTAATATTTCATCTGCAATACATATTGGCAAAAGGGAAAGTGAAAGCTACATTTTGTCTCTGAAAATTGAATCACTTGTTGTGAACGATTGAGAAATAAGCCAGAACACTTGGTAATTATGTGCACTGATGCTTGTAGTCCTTAGAAGTCATTTGAATTAAATGCTGGCAAGAAAGGAAAAATCAATAAGGTTGTTTAAATGCATTCAGAGTTATAATTGTGATGACTGAATTTCATATACATACATACATATGCACATACCACACACACACACATTCATACACACATACACACACCGGAGTGTTACCTAAATTAGGCAACAACTGTTTCTAAAAATAATTCACATCTTAGTCCCCAAAAATGAGAAATATTATTTATTAAGTAATAATACATATACAGTATATCAACCTGTCTTTGAAAAAGCTGTATTATTTCAAAGAAGATTGAAAAATAATGGCAAGTCACAACGAAAGAAATAAGAAAGATTTTCTAACTTTGCTATGTCATGATCCCCTACAATATCAAAAGGTACTGACTTTCTCATATGAAAAATTTAAGGATCTACTCTGCATATTAAAGTTCAGTTTGAAAACCTTAAAAATGCAAAGGTTTCAGAAGGTAACAATGACCAAATTTTTAAAAAAACATTTAAAGATTTCTCCATGCCCTGCATGGCAATTCTTGATAATTAGTGCAGGTTCGCATCCCACCAGGCTCAAGGTTGACTCAGCCTTCCATCCTTCTGAGGTAGGTAAAATGAGGACCCAGATTGTTGGGGGCAATAAGCTGACTTTGTAATAATGCCGCTTGGGGGGGGCGAAAGCCCTAAAAAGCAGGCATATACATAGAATGAAGGCTATTGCTAAGCACATTGGTTTGTGCTTAAATTGTAAGCCACCCTGAGTCTTCGGAGAAGGGCGGGATATAAATGGGATTAAAAAATAATAAAAGTTAGAAAATGTTGTTCTGATTAATATATTTAGAGAATTGAAGACCTAAGAAAAAAATAGCTTCATATTGTCTTGAATATAGATGGTGAAAAAAATCAGTGCTTAAAGATGTGTTTTCCTATTATTTTAATGTTGCAGACATAGTATGCCTTAAAATAATTACAGACATATTATTAACGGTCATCCATTGAAATCCTAAAGTCACTAGCCATATTTTTGTTTAGTAGTTTAATGCTATGTAATTTTATCACAGGTGCCCTACTGAACAAAATAGCCATTATCACATGAAAAATAAGATATAATTTTTTACCCATAAAATCGAGTTATGGACATCAAATTCTGTTAAAAAGGAATCAATAGAAGTTAAATTCTTTATCCCAGGATTTTTAACACAAATGAATTAAAATATAAACTCACATACCGGTACTTGTCTCTACTACTGCCCTGAATCTAATCCTCCAAAATACAAGCTAGCAATTCACAAAGCCTAGATCATATAGTGATTTTGTCTGTACCTGCCAAGTCTGATCCTTGGCAGATTCATTCCAAGCTTTTCTTGCCACTTCACCTGTTTAAGTCAGAAAATATCTGACATTTTGTTCTAATGGATGCAAAAATGCAACAACTGCTTCTCAACAACTGAGCTAAATCAGCTAGGCAATATACCTGTATGTGTATAGTGGTAATCTTTGTTTAGCATTCCTAGTGCCTTAACCATTAGACCAATCTAGCTAGAAACCAGGGGAATGAGAGTTCTAGTCCCACCTACCATGAAAGCCAGCTGGGTTATTTTGGGCCAGTCACTCTCTCTCAGCCCAACTCATCTGGTGTTATGGGGAAAATAGGAGAGGAGGAAGATGATATATGGATATATATTTTTTACTTTTAGATATTTGTATAAATAATAAAGATAATAGACAAATAAGTAAAGCTACAATTGGAACTATCAACAATTTATTTATTATTTATTTGTTAAATTTGTTTGTCACTTATCTCACTGTGGGGCTACTCTAGGATGCCTACAATAATAAAAACGGAGAAATGAAAAGATGTGTAAACATAATAGCAGCAAAGTAATGGAACAACACTGTAAACAACGAAAAAATAGTGAGAGTACAGTGATATAAAAGATGGGTGGGTGGGAAAGCAGTATGAGCAGGGGACAGGTGGGATTTGCTATCAATATAGTAACCACCTTCAGTGTGATACTCCCTTATTGGGGCCCAAGGCCAACTGGTAAAGCCAGGTCTTCAGGTTCTTAGGAAAAGATAGGAGTGTGGAGGCAGATCTCATCTTGGAGAGTAGGATGTTCCAAAGGGTATGGCAGAGAAGGATATTCTTCTGGATCCTGATAGTCAGAGTTCTCTGACTGATGGTATCCACAGTAGGTCATCTCTGCTGGCACAAGGGCTTTTCCTAATGGGAGAGTTGGTTCATCACCTAGCCTGGACCTATGCCATTAAGGCAGTGGTGGGATTCAAATATGTGAACAACTGGTTCTCTGTGTGGATGCCACATCCAAAAGTCCATTCTGGGCCTGGGCAACAAAAAATTAACTACCGGTTCTGCCGAACTGGTGCAAACTGGCTGAATCCCACCACAGCATTAAGGGCTTTAAAGGTCATTACCAACACCTTGAACTGCACCTGGAAGCAACCTGTAGCCAGTGCATGGAGCAGAGGTGCAATATGGGCCACTATAAGGCCCCCAAAGACAGTTCTTGCTGCTGCACTTTGAACCACTTTGAATCTTCCATACTGATTTCAGGGGTAGCTTCATGTAGACTGCATTGCAGTAATCCAGACTGCATTGCAGTAATCCAGTAACTGAGCTGTGCAAAAGTTCTAGTCATGCCTGCTATTGTGTAGTGGGTCCGACGCAAGAGAGACGCCAGCCGGTGTGTGAGTTCAGCTCTTTATTGGAAGGGGAAGTGAACTGAGGAATGAGGGCTACCTGGCCTCCTTATATACCTGGCCAGGTAAGCTAACAGCCAATGGGGTTGGCCCTAGGTTTCCCGCCGAAACTGTCCAGGCCAACGCACCCTGAGGGCTGTTGCTATGCAGATGCCTGCATACATAACACCCCTCCCCCCTTAGAGAAGACCCACATAACAACAACAACATGCAACTACTATAACTATGAGTATATATATAAAAAAAACAGTGGTGTCCTTGTGTGAGGATCACTTGCACACATAGTCCGACAGGTAGGCTGGTGTCCTGTGTGGACGGGTGGATCGTCTGGGTGTGCTTGGCCCCTGGGCTTGGACCGTGGGTTCCTGAGGCCTTTGTGCAGGGCTGCAAGGAGCCGGCATCAGGAAGTCCTCCTCCTCTGGTCCCTGCCCTGTGATATTTTTAAGTCCTTACATGGCATGGGTCCGGAATACCTCGGGGACCACCTGCTGCCGGCGTCGACTCCCCTCCGCCCCGTGCGTTCCCACAGAGAGGGCCTCCTCAGGGTGCCTCCAGTCAGAGAATGTCGACTGGTGGCCCCCAGGGGGAGGGCCTTCTCTGTGGGCGCTCCGGCTTTGTGGAATCAGCTGCCGGTTGAGCTCCGGATGGCACCGGATCTCCGCTCCTTCCGGCGCGGGTTAAAGACCCATTTATTTGAACAAGCTGGCCTGGCCTGATGGGGAATTACTTAGGGTTTTAATATTTATATATATATATATTATTGTTTTTATTGTGGGCAATAATTTAATTCTTTTTTAACTTTTGTACTTTTGTAGTTTTAAGATATGCCCTGTTCACCGCCCTGAGTCCTTCGGGAGAAGGGCGGTATAAAAATTTAATTAAATAAATAAATAAATCCTCAGCTGGGTTGACCCCTCCTGGAGTGTGGTCCTCCTGTTGATCGTGTGCGTTGAGTTCAGGGACGTGTGTGATGCGCTCAGGGGCGTATGTGACGTGCTCAGGGACTCTTCCTCTGAGCTGATCGATGTGTCGCCTTATGCGTCTGTCCCCCTCCACCCCTACAATGTACGAAAGGGGTCCTGTTTTCCCGACCACTGTCCCCGGAACCCAAGGATGTCCAGCCCCATAGTTCCTTGTCCAGACCAGGTCCCCCAGGTTGAGGACCCTGTGTGTGGATAATGATGGCAAAGGTGATGGTAGTGATGCTGGTGGTGATGGTGATGATGGTGATGATGGTGATGTTGCCCTACCGGTTTCGGCTGCTACCCGGTCTGGGTGTAGGCGGTCCAGCTTGGTGATGAGGCGCCGTCCCCATCGCAGTTCTGCTGGGCTCTTGCCGGTAGCCACGCATGGTGTTGTGTGTTGGGCTAGTAAAAATTTGGCCAGTCTGTGGTGCCAGTCCCCGCTGATGATGCGCCGGAGTGCGTCTTTGGTCGTCCTTACCATCCGTTCGGCCTGCCCATTGGTAGATGGATGGAAAGGCGCAGAGGTGGCATGCCTAATCCAGTTCGCCTTCAAGAACGCCTGGAAATCAGCAGCAGTAAACTGAGGCCCATTATCAGATACAATTACGTCGGGGAAGCCGTGTGTGGCAAAGAGAGCTCTGAGCACCTGGATTGTCCTCCCCGAGGTCATGTTGGGGACAGGGACTACCTCTAACCACTTGGAGTGACTGTCCACCACTACTAAAAATAGTTGACCCTGGAATGGCCCCGCATAGTCAATGTGAATGCGGGACCATGGCGTGTGTGTGGCCTCCCACCGGTGTACTGGTGCATGTGGCACTTCTGGCCTGGATCTCTGGCACGTATAACAGGCCTTGACCCGATCCTCAATCTCCTTGTCCAACCCGGGCCACCAGAGGTAGCTCCTAGCCAGTGCCTTCATCCTGACCACCCCCGGGTGCCCTTCGTGTAAGGAGTCCAATACCCTGGCACGTAGTGCGGGTGGAATGATGACCCTGCTACCCCAAAGGAGGCACCCTTTGTGTGTGGAGATTTCATTGCGTCTAATGAAATAGGCCTGAAACTCTGGTCCCGGGGATTTGTCCTGCCACCCTGTGCAAACCCATGAGTGCACCCTGCCCATGATGTTGTCTGTGGCTGTGTGGCTGGCAATGTCCTTGGCAAGAACTGGGCACTCGGGTAGTTCCTGCAGGGCTATGATCTGTGTGGCTGGTGCTGGGTCTGGGTCGTGTGTGTCTAGGGGGAGCCTACTTAGACCGTCTGCGTGGCCCATCTCCTTCCCTGGCTTGTGTACCAGCTTGCAATTGTATGCTGCAAGGAAGATGGACCACCGGAGCATCCTGGGGGACAGAATCTGGGGGGTTTGCCTGTCTGTGGTGAACAGGCCCAGGAGTGGTTTGTGGTCCGTGAAGACAGTGAACTCCCTGCCATATAAGTAATCGTGGAATTTCTTGATTCCTGCCACGATTGCCAGGGCTTCTTTGTCTATTTGGGCATAGTTTCTTTCTGCTCCAGACAGTGTCCTAGAATAGTATGCTATGGGGACTTGTGCCCCGTTGGGCTCAAGGTGGCTTAGGACAGCGCCCACACCATAAGGGGATGCATCGCAGGTGATACAAATGGGCTTGGACTCGATGAAATGGGTTACTGTGGACTTGTCCGACAGCAATGCCTTCAGGGCCTTGAAGCTCTGATCATGGGTGGCCGTCCAGGCCCATGTTGCCTGTTTGTCTAGCAGCCTGTGGAGCGGTTCAGCGATGGCTGCCTTGTGTGGGAGGAATGTATGGTAGAAATTCAGCAGACCCAGGAATGCCTGAAGCTCTGCTTTGTTCTTGGGTGTGGGTGCTAGTTTGATGGCCCTCACCTTGGATTCTGTGGGGTGGATTCCCCTGGCGTCTACTCTGAACCCCAAAAATTCTGTGGAAGGAACGCCTATGCTGCATTTTTCCTTTTTGAGTTTGAGGCCAGCTGTGCGCAGCCTTGCCAGCACTTCCCTAAGCCTCCCTGCCAGTTCCTCTGCTGATGCTCCTGCGATCAGGATGTCATCAAAATAGGGGCAGACTCCTGGAATGCCCTTGAGTGTCTTTTCCATAACCTCCTGGAAAATGCCGGGAGCAACGCTGACTCCAAACTGCAGCCTGTTCACCCGGAACGCCTCCCTATGGGTTACTATGGTTTGGATGTCAGCTGTTTCCCTAGTGACCGTGAGTTGCTGGTACGCCTGTGCAAGATCGAGCCTTGCAAAAATGGCGCCGCCTTGGAGGGAAGCGAGAACGTGGCTGACCGCGGGAACCGGGTAAGCGTGCGGGTTTAGGGCGCGGTTCACCGAGCACTTATAGTCGGCGCAGATCCTTATTTCCCCGTTGGGCTTGAGGGGGGTCACAATGGGGGTTTCCCACTCCCCTCCATCTACAGGCTCTAAGATTCCCTGGGCCACCAACTTGTCTAGTTCGCGCTCGATTTTGTGTTTGAGCGCAAACGGGACTCGCCGCGGCCGGACCCTAATGGGGGAGACGTTCGAGTTAAGCTTGAACGATATGGGGGCCCCGGTGTACTTGCCTAATGACCCCTCGAAGACGTCGGCGAACTCCCGGCAAACGGCCTCAACGGAGTCCCCCTGGATCCGATGGATTCCGGATACTGAGATTCCCAGGGCCTCAAACCAGTCCAGCCCGACCAGGCTGGCTCTGCGGCCCTCTACCACTACAACATCCAGGTGCCCTGCGCGACCCTTAAAGCCCACTGAAATGGTGGCCTCCCCCTTCACCTTGACCGGCGAATTCTGAAAATCGGTCAGGGTTAATTTAGTAGGCCGTAATTTAATCCGTTGCTTGCTCCGGCTAATTATGTGGTTAAGGGTCTCGTCCGAAATAATCGAGACCGCTGATCCGGAGTCAAGCTCCATGCTGCAAGGGACACCTTGCAAACGGATTGTTAATCTAATTTTGGGTTTGAGCAGCCGGCGGCTACCCGTATGGTTAATGGCCAGCCGGCTCTCGACATAGCCAATTTTTGTTTTGGTGGGGGCCCCAGTACCTTCGAACGGCGGTTCCTCCGGCTGCAGCTTGTGGATCTCCTCTCGGGGGCGGCGGCTACGGCAGACGGCGGCTATGTGGCCTGTTTTCTTGCAGGCCCGGCACGTGGCGGACCGGAACTTGCAGAGGCTGCGCACGTGGTTCCCACCACACCCTGTGCACCTCTGGGGAACGGCGGTGTTGCTGGGAGGCCTGGTCCTGTCTGGGCGTCCTGCTCGCTGGTCGGGGGTCGACTTCCGCTGGAGGAGGTCGATGCTCAGGTCGTCCTCCTCTGTGGCCCCTTGCCGGTGGACGCTGGTTGCCTGGTTGCCGGGCCGGGTTTCCTGGCAGGCTTGGACGGCCCCGCAGGCCGCTTCGTGGGCTAGGATGGCGTCCTCGGCTTCCTGGAGAGAGACCTCCTCTCTTTCGAACAGGCGCTCCTGCAACCACCTGTCGCGTAGGCCGCAAATCAGCCGGTCCCGTAGTCGCTCCTCCAAATTTGTGAACCTGCAAGCGACGGCAGCTTCCCGCAGGGCGGCGAGGAAGTCGGCACCGGTCTCGTCGGGGTGCTGGTCCCTTTTCTCGAATTGTGACCGTGCGGCCACCTTGGAGCGCCGGGGCTTGAAATGTGCGTTGAGCCTGGCCACGAGGTCTCGGTACACGACGTTGTTGATGGCCTCCTGGGGGAACAGGTTCGCGGCGACTTCCAGCAGCGCTGGTCCCCCAAGGCAGAGCAGGGCGGCCGCCTTTGCACCGTCCTCCGATATCTGATTGAACCGCATGTACAGTTCAACGTGAGCCAGGTAACGGGTCCAGGTTTTGGGGCGGCGGGTCTCAAATTCGCGGGGTTGTCCGGCTCTAGCCATGGCGGCGGTTGGTCGTGGATGTGGCGCTTGGCGTTGCCAGTTCAGCTGGCGGTCGTGGGGGGAAGAAGGAAAAATGCCTTTCCCTTCAGCTCGCGGAGCGTTTCCCCAGTGACTTCAGCTCTTGGTCGGCAGCAATCCCATCCTCGTCGCCACTATTGTGTAGTGGGTCCGACGCAAGAGAGACGCCAGCCGGTGTGTGAGTTCAGCTCTTTATTGGAAGGGGAAGTGAACTGAGGAATGAGGGCTACCTGGCCTCCTTATATACCTGGCCAGGTAAGCTAACAGCCAATGGGGTTGGCCCTAGGTTTCCCGCTGAAACTGTCCAGGCCAACGCCCCCTGAGGGCTGTTGCTATGCAGATGCCTGCATACATAACACCTGCCATCTGCTCTTCAAATAGGAGTTTTAAGTCCAAGAGAACCCTTAGGTAGCAAACTGGATCTGAATGGGGATTAGTGCAACACTGTCCAGAACCAAGGATGAACAAAACTTGGATCTTGAGGCTCCATGCAACTAAAACCACTCGGTCTTGCCAGGGATCAATTGACGCCTGTTGTCTCACATCCAGGTCCCTACAGCTTCCAGGCACTAGGGTAGAGACAGTATCACTTGGATCACCAGATGCAGCAATGAGTATCATTATTAACTGAAAGGTAAAGGTTTATCAAAATATAAAATACAGAACTACAAAGAAAAATGAAAATAAGAGGAAAATAAGGGGGAAAGGGGGAAAGAGAAAAGTAAAGGAGAAAGGAAAAAGAAAGGCAATAACTTCCAACTCCTTTTTATGCAGTACAGTAAAGTAGTAACATAAAACCTCATCTTTTTACTTTTATATGATAATATGTACTAGCAATTTCTATAACAACAAACCTATCCATCAGCAAAACCCAAAATGAAAGTTTCATTTTTTTTCTATCTCAAGGACAAAGTCCAAAAATGATTTCCAAGTAGAAACAAATTTAATTGTGTTCTTTTCTCAGAGCTTTTTTTCTCATAGAACTCTCAGAACGGCATTCCAGCACCTTTTTTGCACAAAAAAAAAACACCCAGCTCCCTTATTGGCTTTCCTAAGCCTATTGCAGGGCTAGCAATCTTGGCTCTTTTTTATGACTCATGGACTTCAACTCCCAGAAATCCTGAGCCAGCCATGCTGAGGGGAAAGGGAGAGGTTTCTAAGCTGAGCCAGGATGGCTCAGGAATTCTGGGAGTTGAAGTCCTTAGGAACTAAACTTTTAGAATCTAAAACAGCTAATTCAGAAAAGCCAACAGGAAAGAACCTCACATTTTTCATCTGCTTCTGTCTTTTGGAAGGTAAAATTAGATAACAAAATAATCTATTTCTTATGTTAACATCTCTGCAATGAAATCACAGGTAACAGGAAAGAAATAAGAAACATTTTTCTCAAGGTAATATGTCTAATTTAGCTGATTCTAGGAAAAAAATAGTATCTTTTGTACACTCTTGAAAACTATTTTGAATCTAAACAATTCTTAAGAATGAAATATTCTTAATTTGGACTTTACTTTCACTGTTTGGACTGTTGTGTGTTTTGAAAAATAGATTATTTAGAATCTAGTTATGTTGCACTTCAGTCTTTAAATAATTAACCTACTATATACATAACAATATATGATGTTTTCCCTGGTGAGCTAAACATCAATAACAACATTTATTAAAAAGGCTAAAATAATTTCTGGTAGTATTATCTGTATATTAAAATTTTGGACAAGCAGTGATCATGTATCCTAGCAAAAGATGTTACATGTGTGCATAAGTGTAGTCAGTAGCATATGCCTTTTTAAAAATATCAGACATGAAAAGAAACAAAATAAGTCCAAAATATCTGTGTTACATCCAGAAATGCCAACTTTTCAACCAATATTTCTCATCCATAACTGGCACCCTAAGGATACCTGCATAGATGCAAATGCTTCTCTGGGATCAGTAACGCAGCAGGGATTGCTATTTCCTTACAGTAACATATACCTAAAACCAGTTTATTGCATTTGGGAATTGTACTAAAAAGTCCAACTCATTGTCAACCAATATAATTCATTTAATTTGAAATCAAGTGAAAAATTGATTTAAATTATTTTATTAAAACAAATTAATGGCAATTCTTTTATAAGAAGTTGCCTCAAACAAAATGAGTTTGACATGCCTGCTCTAGATAGTTGAATGCTCCAAAATAAATTCTAGACCAGGCCTGTACATGCAGCCTACCAAGCACCCTTGGACAGAGCACAGACTTCTTTTTTTAAGTAATAAAATCACCACCACTGCCCTGAAAGTCATGTTGCCTAGTGCCTCCATGGCTTACCAAGACGACAAGCTCCAACACTGTAGATACTCCTCTAGTCACCAAATCATTGATTAGCCCACCAGCATTCCTTTGCAGACCACAAAGATTTTTAATTTATCAGTGTGGGCCTTTCCCTTCTACAAGTTGCACAGATCTCTTCTAGATTTTCCTCTTGCCTTTCTGAGTTAATTCCTTGGTCTGTCATTGAGCAAGAATTGACTTTGTAGGGAAGCATATTATCATTTGATGTATATTTAATATATGTTCTACCTTTATTTACCAATTATATAATATTTGTATGCAATCCACATGGCGAGGTTTGAGGCAATTTACAATAGAAAAAATATATATTTAAAATCATAAGATTAAAACATAAAAGCAGGGCTTTTTTCTCATAGAATTCTCAGAATGGCATTCCGGCACCTTTTTTGCACAAAAAAAAAGCTTTTGCACAAGCTATGCTACTCCCTCTATTGGCTTTCGAAAGCCTATTGGCTTTTGAAAGCCAATAGGAATTGCTGCTGAGTGCACCAAAAGACCTGGCTAGCAAATGTTGCACTGGCTAGTCATCTGCAGCGAAAGCAAGTAGGCAGGAACTTTGCATCCCTCCCTGCTGCCCAACTACACCATCTCAACTAGGTAAGTAAGAGAGGACAAGGAGTAGGAGGTGGGTTCTGTGGAGCCCATGTGCACTCCTTCCTTTTGCTCACCTGTGTCAGCCAGGTTGGTGGCCTACCTGGTGCTGGACCTGTGCTACCGTTGCCTCGCCCTGCGTGCCTAAGTGGCTGCCCTGCATCTCCTGGCCCACCCCGCCTCCACTGCCCACCCCGCGCATCCCCGCCATATAGAGCGGGCCCTGCTGCTCCCACAACACCAGCCGTGCTGGCTCCGGCCCCAGGAGGGGAGCCCGCCACCAACACCCCTCGCATCCGTGACCACAGCAGCCCCACCCCATCCACCCCCGCCTCCTGTGCCCGCCAAGATGAGAGTTCCGGCACCTTTTTTTTTTTTTAGAAAAAAAGCACTGTCTTTTCTTAAATAAGTCAGTAAATATTGCTCCATTAACTTTCTAGCTATTTGTCCTGAAATGTCTTCACAAAGATGAGAGAGACCATAGGCAAAGGTTCACAAGTTTATTCGGTTCAGCTCCGGGGCAGCTGACTGTCAAAACAATCCCGGCTTTTATAGAGAACTGTCAAACGTTACACCCAATCAGAAAACAGCGTTTCTCCCGCCGTTTAGACAGCAGCCAATCGGCATGCGGCAATCTGACAGCTCGGCGGCTGTCGGGGAATTCCTCTCAGCTGAGCGTTTGGCTCGGCTCGGAGGACCTGATTGTGAACTGCCGATTTGACAGTTCCCGGAACTGTCAAATCTGGCGCCTGCGTGTTTGGTCCCGGCAGCCCATCTGACAGCTGAGAATGACGGCCGGCGGGGCGGTGCGCATGCACTGATGCTTCCGGCAGCCATTTGACAGCTGTCAACTGTCAAAGTCTGCCGGGCCGGTGTTTCCCTTGCTATTTGGAGGTTCCTGGGTTTTTGATATGAATCACCCCCTTTCCCCCCCCTGAAACAGGTATGTTATTTGTAACAACAGTTGAACTTTTAAAACAAACACTGTTAACTGGGTTTTTGTCTATCGGCGTGTTTCCCTCCCATTCAAAGTCCGCGAGGTACGCAGGGGGTCTTCTGACTCGGCTGGACCGGCGGAGGCAGGGGGTGACTTCTTTAGGTTGTGTCGCCGGTGGAATTATTTCTGGAAGGATTTCGGCTGGCGGTTGAAGGTCCTGGGGGGGGAAGTTTGACGGGTTTGGGGGTGCCGGATGGCGCGGGTTCCTCCTGGGTCGGTTGCTGAGTGGGGTTGGGGGGTGACCTGGGTCGAAGCTGATCTGCGTGTCTGCGTTGCGCTAGCCCTGTCCCTGTGTCCACTGTATATGACAACGGTCCTGTTTGGTCCAGAATAACCCCCTGGACCCACTTATCCCTTCCCCCATAATCCTGAGACCAGACATTTTGTCCCCTGGAAAAGGTTTTTGGCTGGGCATTGGAGGCCATTTCAGCTGCTGGCCTGTCTGGGTGGAGTCTGTCGAGGCTTGTCACCAGGCGGCGGCCCCATCGTAGTTCGGCAGGGCTTTTCCCGGTGGAGGAGCAGGGCGTAGCGTGGTGGGCCAGGAAAAATTGTGCCAGGCGACAGTGCCAGTTCCCCGTGATGATTCTTTTGAGGGCATCTTTGGTGGTCCTCACCATAACCTCCGCAAGGCCATTGGACGATGGGTGGAAGGGAGCCGACGTTGAGTGCCTAATACAATTGCTCCTCGTGAAGATCTGAAAGTCATGAGAAGTAAATTGAGGGCCATTGTCTGATATTATAATGTCGGGGAGACCATGTGTTGCGAAAATTCCCCTGAGGGCTTGGATGGTTGCGGCGGTTGTCGTGCTGTGAACCGGGAGAACCTCCAGCCACTTGGAATAACTGTCCACGACTATGAGGAAAACCTGCCCTTGGAAGGGTCTGGCGTAATCAATGTGGATACGGGACCAGGGTTTTTTTGTGAGTTCCCATTTGTGAATTGGAGCTCTGGGTTGGAGCGGGCGGGACTGCTGGCACAAATAGCAGCCAGCGATGTGTTTTTCTATGTCTTGGTCGATTCCCGGCCACCAAACGTAGCTGCGGGCCAAGGCTTTGGTTTTTACGATGCCAGGGTGGCCCTCATGCAACGTGTGCAGGACCTTGGCTCTGTGCTTGGGTGGCACGATTACTCTACACCCCCAGAGTATGCATCCCAGGTGAGAGGTTAATTCGTTTTGCCTGCAAAAGTATGGCTGGAATTCTGTGCCCGGACAGGAGGATTGCCAACCAGTGTGTACCCACGCCAACACTCTGCTAAGTGTTTGGTCTTGAGATGTTGCAGCAGCGATATCGTTCGCTGTCAGTGGGCATTCCAGGAGCTCCTGAATGGCCAAGATGTTGCTGGCCGGGGCTGGGTCTGGTTCTACGTGGGGTAAGGGAAGCCTGCTGAGGCCGTCAGCGTGACACATTTGGTGTCCCGGTTTGTATATTAGCTGATAGGAGTACGCTGCGAGGAATGTTGTCCAGCATCCTGGGGGACAGAATCTGGGGGGTTTGGCGGTCCCAGGTGAATAATCCTAACAGGGGCTTGTGGTCTGTGTAAATCAAGAAGGGGCGGCCGTAAAGGTAGTCATGAATTTTTTTTATTCCCGCCACTATTGCCAGGGCTTCCTTATCAATCTGGGCATAATTTCTTTCCGTTTTGGAAAGGGTCCTGGAATAATAGGCCACCGGGGCTTGAGTGCCGTTACTGTCTAAATGGCTCAAAACTGCTCCGATCCCGTATGGGGATGCGTCGCAGGCTATGCAGAGAGGTTTGTCTTCTTTGTAGTGGGAAATGGTGGCGTTGCTGGATAGCATTTGTTTGAGTGATTTGAAACTGTTTTCATGGGCTGTTGTCCACTGCCAGGCTGCCCCTTTATCGAGCAGCCTGTGGAGTGGCTCTGCGATAGTTGCCTTCCCAGGTAGGAAGGCGTGATAAAAATTCAAAAGCCCAAGGAAAGCCTGGAGCTCTGTTTTATTTTTGGGAGTTGGGGCTGCCTTGATAGCAAGGATTTTAGAGCTGGTGGGGTGGATTCCTTGTGAGTCAATTTTGTAGCCTAAAAAATCTGCAGATGGAACGCCTATAGAACATTTTTCCTGTTTGAGTTTCAACCCTGCTTTTCGAAATCTGGATAGTACCTCTTGCAGCCTGGCTGCCAAGTTGTTTTCGGATTCCCCTGCGATGAGTACATCATCGAAATAGGGGCAGACCCCTGGGATTCCCTTTAAGGTTTTTCCCATGACTTCCTGGAAAATACCAGGAGCCACTGAGATTCCAAATTGTAGGCGGTTTACCTTAAAGGCGCCGCGGTGTGTGACAATGGTTTGGGCCTCGGCTGTTTCTTGGGTGACAGGTAGCTGGAGGAACGCATGCGCCAGGTCGAGTTTGGCGAATTTTGAGCCAGAACCAATTTCTGAGAGCACGTCCCTAACTGCAGGGACTGGGTATGCATGGGGATTTAATGCGCGGTTTAGGGTTGCTTTATAATCTGCGCATATTCTGACGTCCCCATTAGGCTTGACTGGTGTCACGATGGGTGTTTCTCAGGTTCCCCCATCTGTTGGTTCTAGAACCCCGAGGGCGACTAAACGATCTAGTTCGGCCTCGATCTTTTGTTTTAGTGCGAAGGGGACCCTTCTTGCTTTTATGCGGATGGGACCCACCTCTGGTTTAAGTTTGAGGTCGATGGGGGTGTCAGTATATTTGCCAAGCGTCCTGTCGAAGACATCTGCGAACGCTTGGCAAACGTTTTCCAGAGTTTGGGATTGTATGCGGTTGGTACCCTCCAGGCGGATGCCCAGAGCCTCGAACCAGTCTAAGCCGATGAGGCTGGTTCTGGGTGCCTCTGTGATTTGGACTGTTAAGTGCCCTAGGAATTTTTTGAATTCCACTTTCAGTTGTGCCTGTCCCTTTAATTGAATAGCGGCCCCCTGGAAATCTGCGAGGAGTATTTTGGAGGGCTGAAGGGAGATACGGCGCCTGCTTTTAAAACCGATATTTTTGAGAGTGTCCCAGGACATTATTGAGACGGAGGACCCGGAGTCGACCTCCATCTCGCATGGCACCCCTTGAATCTTAACCCAGATTTTAATTTTGGGTTGTAAATGGTGGATGGTCGAGATTTTTTGTTTGGCCCGAATGGAAAGCACTGAGGGCTGGGAGGTTTCCTTGGCAGGGAAGGGGATTTTGGTCCTACCTGCCGGAATTTCCTCAAGCTCATGGAGGGTTTCCTGGTTCAGGCTGCGGCACGTGGAGCGAATATGCCCGGTCTTCCCACATCCGTGGCATTTTGCATTTCTAAAACGGCATGTGGCTCTGGCGTGAACCCTGCCGCAGCTGGCACACTTTGGTTTGGGGCCGGTGGAGGTGGGTCTTGGGCCTGGACCGGCTGGTTTGAATGGCCTGCGGTTTTTTCCGTGGTCGGCACTCATTTTGTTGAAGCGAGACATGATGTCATCGACGCCGGTGCAGGCCTCTGGTTGCTCGTTGTCCGGTTCCCAGGCATGGTGGACTGACCCGGCCGGGCTGCCTCTGGACACAGGGGAGCCCTCGCGGTGGCTGTCTTCGAAGGCCATGATCTCTAATGTGAGTTCAGCGAGATCCATCGTGGGCTTGGCTACCAATTTCCGCTGGAGCCGCTCGTTAGAGAGACCGGTGATAACCTGGTCTCTGATGCGGTCTTCCAGGTCGGGAAATTGGCATCTGCGGGCTGCATGACGTACCCCTGCGATAAAAGCTGTGGAAGCTTCGCCCGGTTGCTGGCGGCGGCGGGCGAAGTGGAAGCGCCAATACAATTCGGACCGACGAGGCATAAAGTGCTTGCTGAGGCGGTCGGTCAACTCAGCATAAGGAATGGTCGCGACGGGGTCTGGGCTGCAGAGCCCTACAGCGATGTCATAGACGGCGGGCCCACTGAGGCACAGAAGGGCTGCAGCCTTGTGGCGGTCCTCCGTTATTTTGTTGATGACGAGGTAGCCCTCGACTTGCCCCCAGTGCGACTCCCATCCCTCGGGATGGCGGACGTCGAATTCTCTGATGTGACCTAAATTTGCCATGGTCTGGGTCCACAGTACTGTTCAAGCTGCAGAAGGGTTCCTTTGCCCTCAAAAAACGGCTTCAGCAGTGACTTGTCAGCGAGAGGGATCGGAACTCCTTCGCGGTGTGACTTAGCTCAGTAGGCAGCTCTGTAGTACCGGGATCCCACCTTCATCGCCAGGTGAAATGTCTTCACAAAGACGAGAGAGACCATAGGCAAAGGTTCACAAGTTTATTCGGTTCAGCTCCAGGGCAGCTGACTGTCAAAACAATCCCGGCTTTTATAGAGAACTGTCAAACGCTACACCCAATCAGAAAACAGCGTTTCTCCCGCCGTTTAGACAGCAGCCAATCGGCATGCGGCAATCTGACAGCTCGGCGGCTGTCGGGGAATTCCTCTCAGCTGAGCGTTTGGCTTGGCTCGGAGGACCTGATTGTGAACTGCCGATTTGACAGTTCCCGGAACTGTCAAATCTGGCGCCTGCGTGTTTGGTCCCGGCAGCCCGTCTGACAGCTGTCATTGAGAATGGCGGCCGGCAGGGCGGTGCGCATGCGCTGATGCTTCCGGCAGCCATTTGACAGCTGTCAACTGTCAAAGTCTGCCGGGCCGGTGTTTCCCTTGCTGTTTGGAGGTTCCTGGGTTTTTGATATGAATCATGTCCATTGTGGCAATTAAAGCAATCTTCCATTTTTTGTTCATAAAGTATTCTTACTATCATCAAGATATATAACAACAAAGTCCCATTTTTTCTTAGTTCTTTATCCTATAAATCTAAAAGAAAAGTCTCTGGTTTTATCTTTATATTCACTTTAAGAATCATCTATATTAATATATAAATCCTGCTCCAATATTTCTTTGCTTTATCACATGTTTGTATTTGCATGCTTTCAAACTGCTAAGTGGCCAGTAGCTGGGGCAAGTAAAGTGAGCTCACCCTGTCGTGCAACATTTGAGTATCAAACCTGGGCTGTCAGCTTTCTGACATGCTCAACATCTTTAACCACTGAGCTATCATTTCCCCGTAATACATCACAATACAACACAACACAACATAACAACATAACATAACATGACATAACAATAATACAATACATTAGCTAGGTTGTTAAGTGTATCAGTCAGTAAGTGGAACTCTTGATTGTGCTGTGATCTTTCTTCAGCTTTCCTTTGATTTTAGACCTGTGAATATTGTAAATGTGAAAATTAGTCTTAAAGTTACTTTTTCATCATTGTTGTAAATGTAGTCACTAAATGAGGCTGGCACTAAACAAGGACCTCCTGCATGCAGACATGCACATACTGTCATGTTTCCGATGTATGGCCTGTCAAGTTATTGCTTGACACATACACTCACACACAAAAAAAACCATCTCTCTCTCTCTCTCTCTGTCTCTCTCTCTCTCTCTTCTCAGTATACCACTACTAAATTTAAAGTCAATTAGCGTGAGAGTTCAAATAAGGAAAAAATATCCATTTTTTTCTGTATTAATCAGTACCAAGGAGCCTGCTGAACAAAATTAGATTTTCAATTCGCCTTCATTTTTGTTACTACATAATTTAATATTGCTAAATCAAATGAATAAAAGTTGAAATGCTTATTTGTGTCTGTCTGTTTTATTTAGTAAGGCTGCCCGCTTGCTGAATGTCTCTGGGTATTTTATAGGGATAAAAGCAGTGGTAGGATTCAAATATGTGAACAACCGGTTCTCTGTGCGGATGCTACTTCCAGAAGTCCATTCTGGGCCTGGGCAACAAAAAATTAGCTACCGGTCAAGCATATGAGCTATTAGTAAAATGACTATAGTGGCATCTCAGGAGTGATAGTCCCAGTTGCTCCTACTACTACAGTCATTTTACTTATAACTCATATGCAAATAAAACTGAAAGCAGTTGCTCCTTTCCTCAACCCTGCAGATGTGGCTTAGCCATTCTTCCATGGGGGCTGTATGTTAGACCTCAGTTCTGCAGAGAGAAACCATATGCAGGTCCATTGGTACACAAAGAGGTCTTGTTATTTGGAATTTTGTGCTCCAAATCCTTCATAGAATTTTATAAGTTACGTACAATAAATTATTAAACAAACCCTGGGCCATACAGAGATAGCTACTGAAGGCATATATACAGTAGATTATTGAGGTTAAGCAGCTGGTGCATGGTTAGTAGCCAGCTGGGAAAATCAGGTAAAGCCTTTCTTAAATCAGGCACGACTCCTAGTGATTCTGTCCACATGACAGAATCTTTGTGGCCACAATATAAGCTCTGGCCATTCTCTTTTTTTTAGAATATTTTTTTTAATTCTTCAATGTAGTCTCCATGTTGATCTTAACTGGAAAAAATCCTGGGATATAATAAATAATTATGAACATTTATTTTATTTTTTTATGTCCAAGGCATGCCCTGGGCAAGAGTTGTTCTAGAAGACCTCCAGAATATCTTCCAATCTTACCTTTCTATGCAAGTAGATAGAAAAACCAATATTAAATAAGCTATTGATTTATGTAGCTCAGTGAATACCAGATTCTTTAGTTTTCGGTGTTTCAGGCAGGGCTTATTTTCAAAGCCCTGTCTGGAAGGCCTAATAATTTAACCTGACATTGTCTGTATTCAAGCATCTGTCTGCAACTGACCTACAGTTCTTCTTCAGTGACCCTCTTTTAATCATATTTGGAAAATCATACTGTGAAAACTTCAAAAATGAACAGAATCTTCTGTACAAAAAGCCAATTCTCTCTCATTTCCTATATATAAAGTTGCTCACCAGAGACTATAAAATAAATATCTCAAATAGATATATAGATGCTGCTTCTTTCAATAAAACTATCCATGCAATCAAAAATATCTATTCTTGTTTTGGTTGTTGATATAGTTACTATCTGGTACAATTGATAATATCTTCTTTTTCACATTAATATTATGATATATCAAAATGGGGCAAGTAAAACATGCCATTAATAAATATTTACTTGGAAATATAACTGGTAATATTATATTCCACCATCAGGATCATTTTTGGTGTAACATATGCGTCCTTGAGCCACATTCTTGTCCAAAGCTAATCCTGTGTTTTTTTTAAAAAAAAAAAACAAAACTAATCAAGGAAAGTGATATACAAATGGAAAACCTATGATTAAACTGAGGAAAGGCAAATCTCAAGAAAAGAATGGAATATTATATTGAAATAGCCACTGAATGGAGATGTGAAGGCTTTGAGCTCAGTTTAATTAGGCTACTGAGAAGAATCTCTTAAGACAGGCAAGAATTGAACAGCTAATAATCAGGGTTGTGTTGTTTTTTAACTGAATACTAACTAATCATGCCCTTAATACAAGCCTGGTCCTCTCCTTGTATTATGAATGTATTTCCAGATGTTCTTTTTAGATTTTCCATACTAATCATCCAGAAGTAAAACTACACCAGATTCCTTAGAACAGGGGTCACCAACCTCTGGACCATGAACCTGTTAGGAACTGGGCTACACAGCTGAAAGTGAGCAGCAATCAAGCAAATAAAAGCTGAAAACATCCGCCCTGGTCCATGGATAAATTGTCTTCCACGAAACTGGTTCCTGGTGCCAAAAAGGTTGGGGAAATATAGAAGCAAATATAGAAGTCCTTGACTTACAACCATTTGTTTAATGATTATTCATAGTTACAACAGTATTATAAAAATGATTTATGACCATTTTCACACTTACAATTGTTGCAGCGTGCCTGTGATCATGTGATCAAAATTCAGACATATGGCAACTGGCATGTATTTATGAGAACTGGAGTGTCTCGAGGTCATATGATCACCTTTTGTGAACTTGCATCAAGCAAAATCAATGTGGAAGCCAGATTGTTATTAAGTTAGCAGCTATAGAGATTCACTTAACAACTGTGGCACGAAAGGTTGTAAAATGGGGCAAAATTCACTTAACAATTGTCCTTCTTAGAGCAATGGAAATTTTGGACTCAATTGTGGTTGTAAGTTGAGGGCTACCTGTTCTGCTTATCATTTAATAAATACTCTATGCTCACCTGGATCATTTTTGTAAAAGATTTAATCAGCTTTCTCAGAAATAAAAGTTCATTGGATTTCAAATGATCACAGGGACCCTTGGCACCTCAAAGTATGCTTCTAAAAG
>NC_138205.1:100181632-100271632 GCF_964194415.1 Vipera berus
ACGAAAAGGCAGAGTCCAGATTCTATACATTATACATTTATTCAGGCCTGAACAAAGGAAAATCCTCCCATAACGCTGGAAGAATCCCAAATGCATTTTAAACCAAATATATACTTTCATTTGGTTACATAAGCAAGAAATAAATCCCATAGTAGGTACAAGAAGTTAGAAAAATACTTTTTCACATAATCTGTGACAATGCCACATGCTCAGCTGCAAAGTCTGTGGTTTCTTTATCAAGACTTTCATGATGTTTTCATGAGCCTGGAGGTCTGCTGAGCCCCACCTTTTAATTCTGTCATTTCAACATAAGAATCTATCTCATTGGACCAGTTATTATGTTATCAGAATCCTAATTAACATATTTCCCCTTTTCATACTTCAAGCATTGCAAAGAAGTATGATCAATCTAGATAAGATTAGCATTCACAATATATGGTAATTGTTTCTTAGGACAAGTTTCCATTCAGGCTGGATGCAATGTATACAGCAACAAAGAAAAGGAATAAGAGAATAATAACAAAGAGAAAAGCTAAGATGAAAGCTAAGAATATCTTCTTAAGGCAGTGCCCCCCCCCCAATCTTTTGGGCACCAGGGACCGGTTCTGTGGAGAGAGGTTTTTCCACAGACCAGAGGGAATGGATGGGGTTTTTGCTTGTTTGTGTGGCCTGGTTTCTGGCAAGCCACAGCCCGGTGCCAGTCCACAGAACAGTAATATGTGTGTTATGGGCATGAGATTCAAAAAGGTAACAACCCACACTCTGTGGATTACAGTATGTGTGACAAATACTATAGTTATTTTAGCCTTATGATCTGAAGCAAGAATGGCAACTTCCATAATTATTTCATCTACCATCTGGCCCAGGATCATCTCTATCTCACTTATCTCTCTGTCCTTCTGAATCCCAGTAATGACATTTTTTTCCCACACTATCGAGGACATTTACAAGGACATTAAAGGAGCTTTAAGTTTTAACCACAAATTCATGGATGATTTCAACCTAAGAAACATCAAGCTGAGTGAAACTCCCATAATCCCCACTTTCCTGCTGGAGAAATGAAGTGATGAGAAGTACAGAAAAGAAGGAAGCAAAAATCAGCAATGATGAGGGTGATGAGACAGAGTGGTTAACTCACACTACAAAATGTCAATGAGTGGAACACATTCCACAATGATGTTTAGAATAGTTCTTTTAATAGAATAAGAACTTCAGCCCAAGGTCATCCTCAGCACCAGGGGCTACAGTCCATTCAGTTCTTGATCAGAAACTTTTGTAACTTGATAAAACAGTTTTATCAAAAGAGCAAAAGCCAGCCAAGTACCTAAAACCCCTCTCAGCTGAGATGGTTTGAGGAGACACACAGCCTGAATCCCTTTCAGTAAAAGTTTCCTATTCCCATGAGACAGAATGTACCCTAGGTGTTTGACCTCCTCTTGAGATATCTGCACTTGGGACAAAAGATTTTGTATCCCCATGTTCCCAAGGCATTGAGCAGAGAGATAGAATTCTGGAGGCAGGCATCTTTAGAGAGGCAGACAACAAAAGGTCATCTATATATTGAAGCACTGTGGTGGTAGTATTGGCAAGTGGCATCCATGTTGTTAAATCAGTAACAAGAACATTCCCTGAAATTGTGCGGTTCCCTGGGGCTATCTGGCAAGATAACCAGCAAAGTTTGCCACTTAGAAACAAAAAGAGTGGCTGATGGATGCCAAAGGGTCACACAAGAGGGCATCTTTGAGACCTGTAACCATGAGGGTGAAGGTTCATTCTCTGAGCTTGTGTGTTCATTTCTGAACATTTTGTTACTAGGCTAGATAACATATTCAGCAGGGTTTAGGAGATGTCTGTGTCAGTGCGACAAACATCATGTCAATTAAAAAGCAAGATCCATGAACACTGGCTAGCAATCAAACTCCATGATCCCAAATCCTTAATCGCTACCCACACCAACACCAAACAACACCAGTTTGATTGGAGCAACACTAAAATCATCAGCCACACTACCACCCACCATGCTCATGAGATCCTCGAAGCCTACACTCCACAAGCAATTCCATCAACCTTATAAGTGTGAGTGATAGATAATTTAAATCTGCATACTTATGAGGGACTTCAGCATAGGGGACCAGGTGGTCCTTCCATGCATATAAATCTGACATGGAAAAGGGGGTGTAAACAAAAACTCCCCTGTCCTCTTGACCCATGCTCTATTAGTGGATACAAGCCCTTATAGGGTGGGGACCTGAAGGAGTTGTAGGATAGGGCACTCAGTGTCAACTGAATGGAGAGGTGCAACATAACCCGCACTCCTTTCTCATTTCTTGATTAACACTTTACGTTAGGGAAGTAATGCGATCTTCCTCAATGATGTAGGGGAAGCACTTTTTTTCTTCTGAATGAAAACACTTTGGATTGCTTTGCTTAATGCACTCATAAACAGGATTTTTCACATGTCCAATATAGGTACAAAATCCTTTTTTGTAAATTAGAAATTTCAGTTGACAAAGGCAGTAGGCAATATGAAGTAATGCAATGCATCTGTTTCACTTTTGAAGAGGGTTGCTCTAATGCAAACTCCACCTGAACATTTGATGTTTTGAAGCTCTGCACAGGTGAACTAAATATATAATCTCCAAACCATATCATTCAGTCAACTGAATATCCTTAATTCCTCCACTGGCATCAGTTACTTGGAACAGTATTCAGGCAACTCTCCACACAGTGATCATAACTCCCTGAATTACATTTGCTGAATGAAAAAAAGAGCTTGGATGTTGATTTGGACTTGGAATTTTATTCCCTTTTTTCATACATCAAGCTATTTTTGGCCTTTTGAACATACAAAAGGAAACATATCATAACAAAAGAAGAGTTGAAAATATAATGGGAAAAAGAAAAAAATTCTACTATTTCCATGGAACATGGAAGCCCCTAAGTAATTTTGGATCCTAGTCATCATTTTGATCTTGCAATAAAAGTGTCAAATATTGTATATTATTAAAAACATACAGCAAATTATTCTATAGTATCTTCTTGATATTAAGAGATCATGGTGCTCTCTGAGCATGGTTGTTTTCTTGCAGACATTTCATTACCCAAACTAGGTAATATTATCATTGCTAGTAAGGAGTGAGATTTGCTCTCAGTTTATATTCTAGTGTTTTGCCCTGCCCATATTAGTGGGAATTACTATTGGTTCGTTTGGTAGTTCCTTGATTGGAGAAGTGTTTACTTCTTAATTGTTAGCCTTATGTTAATCTTTGTTCTATGCTCATCTAGGTATTGATAGTTGATGGGGAGGTGTTTGGTCTTTTTGTTCCTTTTTTGGCTTGTTGGTTTTATGCAATATATAGGTATTGTTTATGTCTATATGTTTTTGATGGCCAATTTGTCAGAGTGTCAAGCTTCCAGGAATTCACTAGTGGTTTCGTATTTGGCTTGGTTTAGGATGGTCACCAGTTTACCAACTGAAATTGCTAAGTCTGTTGATATGTCGTGCACATAGACATAAACAACAGGTGCACATAGATATAAATGACACCTATACTATTCAAAAGAGACGATCAACAAGCCAAAAAGGGAACAAAAAGATCAGAACACCTCCTCACTAGCAATCAATACCTAGATGAGCAGTCGTTAACACTAAGATTAACATCAGACCAACAATCAAGAAGCAAACAATAACACAGACAAGGAACTACCAAACAAATCAACAATAAATTGCCCAACCAAAGAACCACCAAGATTATTCCCACCAACACTGATAAGGCAAGCCACTAGATTATAAATTGAAAACAAGCCCCACTTCCTATTTGCACTAATGAAGTTATCTAATTCAGGTAATACTGTAAAACATCTGTAAGAAAACAACCAAGCTCAGAGAGCACCACGGGTCACTCATTTCAAACCTGAGCTACAAATATTCTATCAGTTCCTAACAATAGACGACATATTTCAAGATATGTCACCCCTCCCCCTCAAAAAAAAAACCAAACAATTTTCTCTGTTCCTCTTTAACCATCGCAATAACCTTTCTCCTGTAGTTCTAATGAGGCAGAGAAGCTGCAGAACATTCATTTGACATTTGAAATCTTTTCATTTTTAACTTTAGATGGCAACAGAGTTTCTTACTAAATAGAAAGATTTTTGACTAAAGTGGATTCAGCACAAGGTGCCAAAGAGCTTTTGATTATAATATTTCAGCAGCATGAGAATCCACAGCAAAGGCTAAACGGAAATTCAGGTTCTCTGTGGGAGAACAATCTGCAGAACAAAGACTTTTTTACTACCCAGGAGGACTTTACCAAGTTTTCGATGCTGATTTCTCTTACCTCTCTGTTGAATGCTGGAACATCTCTATTAGTGCCTTTCAGGGCAGAATCTCATGCAGTGAATTAAAAGGGCACCACAACCAGAAAAGCAGTATCTATTATGTAGATGGCATGCATAACAATCCACCTAATTATAAAGTTAATGCTTAACCACATATATTTAGCAGTAAATGGAATACTATAGGAGCCACTACAGCATCATAACCTATAAGTTTAAAAAAGTATATAGTATATTTTGGGAAGGTGAACTCTTAAACATAGGCCTAATTCCAGGTTTATAGAATTAAAACTTATTTTAATGCTTAACTATATTAACTGTTGCACTCTTATGAACTGTGATGTGGAAAAGAAATAAACTGTTTACAAAATTATGCACAAAGTCTGCAACTCCAAAATGTGCCTGGATTGTGCATCTGTTGAAACTTCAACAGTAGTGGCAGAAACCTCATCAAGTCAAATTTCCTCATTTCAGAACTTTGGAAGTCTCAGATGGTTATGAAGAATCCCAGACTAGCCATTAGTTCAGTCTTGAGTGGAGAGGAATAACCCATGAAATCTGAGATAATTAATCTGGAATATGTGTGTAGGGAAAAATAAAAATAACAGAGCAAATCACAAAAGGATTTATGGTGCTCCCTTTTTCAAAACAAGAATATTTTATTAGGACATTGTATTTACAAAGAAAGGCTAAATATCTGATCTTGCTGTATTCTAAGAAGAAGAATTAAAGGCTGGGCAGTTTGCTAGATCACACAGCAATGCTTGACATGGTATTTGCTGTATTACCAACACATGTAACAATGCTAGACATGGTTTCTGCTACATTAGCAATGGAAACAAGAACAGCAACTAGAAGCTATGAGTGTAATGTATTGGGATTTTACTTGAACTGTGTTCACATGTCTTCTGAATGCTGCTTAAGATTGCTCAATTGAGGTGTCTGTGTAACGGTCACTGACTAGCCAGACATGCAGTCTCCAAGAAGATCATTGGATGATTTGGGGCGGGAATGGGTTCCTTTAAACCTATTGGCTGCCACCTAGTGGCCAACTGTATAAGTAGCTGCACAGAAGCCTCTGATTTAGTTCTGTTCCTGTTTGCCTCAATAAAGCAATGTCCCTCTTTGCAACCTCTCGTCTTGCTTCTTGCCTCCAAAGAACTCACTACACAAAAATGACAGTCTGAGAATATTAGTGGAATCCTGGGATTCTCAAATTGTGTGTATGGGTGTCGGGGTTGGACTGGAGGACGTCCAGGGTTCTTTCCAACTCTATTATTCTGTTATTCTTTCTATGATTATGTGCATCCCTCCCATCAAGTCCAAAGAAAGTATGGAATGGTATCTCCTGCCATGGGCAGGGAGTTGGACTAAAAGATTTCCCAAGTCCCTTCAAATTTGATGATAGTTGTTTGTTTGTTTTTACTTTACCTGGACATGAATAATCTTCACCAAGCTGATACTCTAGGATCCCATATCCAGGATGAAGGGACCAAAGCTATCCTACAGTGGACTTGGTACTCACAAGACCCAGCTTCTACCACAACCATAGGGTGACCCACTTATAATTAGCGTATTTTGATTTCTCCTACTGTTTCTGGAAATGATGTCCCATTGGGTTCTGATGGTCAACCTCATGGTTGCTCCACCCATTTTTAACACACTGTCCTCCTTAGTGAGGCATCATCATCTCACAACAAGAGATGCTGTGCAAAAATGTTAATATTTGAATGTCTTCTGGCATCTTATTTCCATTTATTTTCCACTTAGAGAGGCAGTAAAAGAGGAAAGTGCATGGAAATATCTAGCCAGTAAAAGAAAGTAATAATAAAAAAATTAAACTAGTGGAAGATATTATTATGATTTATAAAACATGAAAAGTTAAATTTTAGCCTTCAATCCTCAGATGTAAAATCATAACAATAACTGAAAATGGTACTTATGAATAGGTTCAGCTGATAGCAATCCCATATTGAGAAAAAAACACATTTGTGATGCACTAGTAAAAATGGTTTTATTACTTTCTAGATTCTAATTTTGTGGCTACTTTGAACAATAATAGCCTGAAGTGACAAAGAGCAAGCATGTTAAATATTACAGCTCAATGCATTATACAGTGGAATCAGACTATCCCTTTCTTTTAAATGGCACCTTTGTAGAACAGAAGTTTTAATCATATAAAGAAGGTAATATTCATCATCAAGTCTGCAAAGAGTGGTTGTGGATTTGGCTACAACAATGCCTCCCAAGTCAGCAACTGTCAGATCCTTCAGTTCAGGAACTGTACTTAACTGTAGTTGATTTCCGCAACATTAGTTCATAGCTAAGGACTGGGTTGTATTTCAGATAAATTGGCAGTCAAATTAAGCAGATGAACAGAAGAGCAGATGAGGAAAAAAACACAGTATAATAAAATTATGCCCTTTATAATGTGAATAATGTAGCTTCCATCTTTAGTGGACAGTCTATGGACACTCTTGGCCAGAAATGGCCTAGAAAAAGAGGAAGAGTTCTGATGTACTGAATTCACCTTATCAAAACCTGTGTACTTCTCCAATTACAGGGATCACATGAATACCTTACAGTTGTTTTCAATGCAATTTCTCACCCATCCCCCAACTCCCCTCAGTACAAGAATTTGTCTGAGTTGGAATTTTTGCTGTCTCTCTTATTTGGCTTTCATGGCACCTATTTTTACTCTGTCTTAAGCAATGGAAATGTCATGTAATATCCTTATGCCTTGCAATAATAGTAGCAGTCTTTTTCTATATGGCACATCATTTTCTTCAGAATTCTCATTGAACTTTAAGTATTGCTTTATGCTCTCATTCCAAATCATAAAACTGAACTAGCATAAGGTTTCTAAAAAGAAAAAAAACATACATAACACTTCAAAGCTATTTAATACACGGACATTTCCTGGGGATAAAGGCATCTTGCTTCAATCAGACACTGAGGAATTATAAAATACACCTGGATTATCAAGCCCAACCATCCATTTTACTTGCAAATTGTAAGTGGAAGTAGTGCAACATATTGGAAAATAATATATATGTGCATGTACATGTACATATATATATGTGTGTGTGTGATGGCTCAGCAGTTAAGATGCTGGAAAGTTGACAGTCCAGGTTTGAAACCTGAGCACCGCATGATGGGTGAGCTCCTATTGCTTACCCCAGCTCCTACCAACCTAGCAGTTTGAAAGCATGCAAATGCAAGTAGATTAAACAGGTAGCACTTTGGTGAGAAGCTAACAGCATTCTGTGTGTCTTTGGCATATAGTCATGCCAAAGTCATGAAAGCATCTTTGGACAATGCTGCTCTCTCATCTAAGAAATGGAGATGAGCACCACTCTTAGAGTCAGGCAAGATGTTACCTTTTTATATGTACATGCATTTTGATGGAGGAAGAAATAAATGTTGTTTATTTTTAATGTCCTTTCTCGGATACTACCCGCTATCTTTTCAAAAGAGATTCCCTGGTCATGTAGATTCTGCTCCTCCTCTTATCACTCAAAATTTTGATATATGCAGTGCTACATGCTATAAAGAAAGATAGTTAGGTGCAGTAGGTAGGCTCAAAATTGGTGAAACCATGAATTCAAATCCCATCTTATACATGAATCAAGCTGGATAACTTTCAATAAGCCTTCATGGTGTTCTACTTGTAGTTCAATTTCTTCAATGTCCTTTGGATTTCTTTCAAGGCTCATTTTATTTCTTCAGTTCTTTGGTGTACTTGCAATATTATTCCTTGATAAATACAGTCTACATTGTTATGATTATTATTTTTATTATTTTAAATACTTGTTTCTTTATTGGCAACAATGTTTGAATTAAAAAAAAATATAGATGATGCTTTCTAAATACCAGATAGATAGGGGTAGGATTTTGTATGCATAGGTACTCTTTACCATATCAGAGGTAGCAAACAAGAATTTGCCTATTTATCTTTGCACATGACTTAGGGGAAAATATATACTACTGTATGTATGTATGATATCTCTTGCAGAAGAATTCTGAGAAAAGATAACTGGAAAAACATATAAATACATTGTAAAGCGCTTTTTTTCCTAGCTATATTCCAAATTTATTTGGGCAATAAATTTGGAGTACTGTTCTTCCCCAATTACATGGCTGTGGGTAATCTGTATGATACTAAAGAGATATATAAATATTCAAAGGCAAGGTGAATGGCTAGGGAATTATGATGGATAATACCATTTGAGCTAATTGCAGTCTTTTTATAATAATTCTGATTCATATATATGGAATATTAAACAGGCATTATAATTTAGTTTATAGACTCCTTTACGCATCACTTGCAAATTTGCATTTTCATGTGATTCTTCATTATAGGTCTTCTAGTTAGGTCTGTTCTCTCCAGAAAAAAAGACTGTGCTGTGTTTCTATCTCAGAAAAACAATCATGTTAGGCAGGTGTAATCCATTGAAGGCACTTGCACCATCCATTTTTTTCCCTCTGCAGCAAAAAGATAAGAACTAATCCTGACTGCAGCAGGAATATTCATCATTTTTAGTATAATACAAAGCGTCCATAATTTCTATCGAGCTAAATATAAATAGCAATGTTGAAATATGGCCTTTAATGTTGTGCAAGGTCAACTCAGACTGTCACAGAAATGCTGAAATCAGAAGTCAAGAGTATTAGAATAAAACTCTGAACCTATTGAGGGTATGCCATTATTAGTAACAACCTGAGTTAATGAAATGAGCTCAGACAAGACAATTAGGCAAATAAGCTAAAATTAAAAACAGTATGAGACATAATCCATATCTAATTGCTGATGAAGGCAATAACTGTTTTGGTCTGCATAGAGTTAGAATTTCTGAAACACCAAGAAGTTTTTTGCTAAATATTTTAAAAGTACCTAGCATTTGTCTTGGTCATTTAGTAGGAGAAAAAGCGAATTAGCATAGGTAGTTAATGATATGTCTCACTATTTAATTTAATTAATTTAAAAGTAACAGTATTGAGTAGCACAATGGGGAGATCAAGGATGAAGAGAACTGGGACATGTTTCAGTCCAAAAATATTTTACCAAGTTCTAACATTGCATACAATGGCCTACACAACCAATTGCTACTGTTAAAAAATGATTTGAGATGGGAATCCTGTCTGTGTTCTAAATTTCAACTCATTTAAGTAAAAACCAAAATTAAAAAATCAAAAATGTGGGGACTTTAATAAAGAAAATTTTAAAGGATTGTAATTTAATCACTTGCCCCAATCAAATTTTGATTTCCATGAATCTGATGCATTTTATCATATTTTACAATTACTGAAATTTCATTTTAAAAGTAGTGTTAAGTGTTTTATTATTTTTCCCCACATGCTAGATATTTGGGAAGCTCAGTTTTCCTTGATTTGGGATGGCTGGATTATAGCAAGGTGGCACAGGCACTTAAATCAACTTTGAGGAAATCCAAATGGACAGAACATAGTTAAGGCATTTTATCCACAAAAGTTTCATCTTTTTCAATAAATTGAGGCCCTATTTTAAAAAATGTCTACATGCAACCAAAGCAATGTAGGCTGATCTATCAGATTTTTGTGCTGCATCACAAGGCATGAGCTGATATTTCAAATGGTTTTTCATCTAAAAATATTTTGGAAATTAATAATAATAAACTATCACTACTGATCAAAAGGTTTTGATCATAACTCTATTCTGCTGGGTATTTTTATACTGAAAACAGATGTTAAATACTGCTGAAGATATCTAAAACCAGCCTCCTGTATAAATTGATCAAAGATCTACCATTTCATTCTTTGTAACAACTCTAAAACTCTTAACAGTGTGTTTTATGAATGACAATGCATTCTTTAAAAACTTGATTCTGTTGTGCCTTGTTTATGAATGACACAAATGTATGCCAGCAGACACACATTGCTCCAAACAATTACAATTTTGGGGTGGGGGCATTAATTTCACATATTATGGAATAATAACAAATTTCTTTGTTTAGTATGAACTTGACTAGCTGTTTGAAGACTGAAATATTCAAGTCAATGAAGCATTGTTGATATCTTTGAGTATCAGCCTGGAATCCAGCAAATAATAATGATTTATGTCTTATCTTGTCTCACTCTACTGCAACAGATGTCATTATAGCAGATGTCAGACTCATTATGACACAATATGATTTGCCTCAAAATACAATAGCAGTAAACATTATTCTTGTAATAAAAAAAACTGTCTGCCATAATTTCCTTCTCCCATGTATTATATGAGTTGGTGGCTGAAATGTAAGATTTCAACCTACATCTGACAAAATAACTTGCTGCTGCATTATGTATTTTCAATGAAAACTGAAGAAAACAAAAACAAATTTTCCAGGGTCTGACACTTGAGTGGATGTAGCACTGGTTCAGTTAAAATTGGGTTGCTTGGCAGCAAAGGCAGCTCTACATGATATAATTACGCAGAAAACCTTAAGATTTTTGTTTAAACAATATAGCTGGTGGGTAGCAAATCCATCAGGAAGTTGTTGGTCTCTCTTTAAGTGTATTACATTTTATGCAGGTTTTTAATAAACCTAACTGGACATTTATGTGCACTTGGTTACTTTGTAATTTAAAAAAATACTGTTATAAATAAATAAACTTAGAAAACCAGATCTAAAGGTGATTGTTCTAAAATATTAAGTGATTAATTGGATATTGATAGATATAATTATTTTGGCTGCAAAGTCCAATCAGACAAAAAAATGAGGGTCAATTTAACAAAAGTGCAGATTTTACAACTTTTAGAATCCATAGTAATATATGATCATATAGATTGAATCATGGAACAATCTTCACTGTAGCATTCTGAAGCCCATTGGAGCTGGCTTACTATACTGTGAAGTAAATGATAAAGTATAAATATCCATGCTGTAAGCTAATCTTTAAAGTAATACATTAAATCAGAAGATAAAATAATTTATCTTTGCCTGCCACCTACTATTTCACAAGGTTAGCTATAAAAAAACTAAAGTTTTATGAGCCTACCTGCACATTTTATAAAAAAATCACTTGTAATTTTAACTAAAATATAAACTTTGCTTTTATTTTATAATTGCTTTTATTTATTTGTTCACATCCCAGGAATATATCATGAACAGCAATGTAGATTGTGTAAAATGTAGGTGTAATCTTGATAATTCATCTTCACTTTTATTGCTAGTCTTTCCACAAAGAAAGATGAAGAAGTTCATGGTTTCATGTAATGTATGAACCTATCTTGATCTACCTCTGCTTCAAGAGGACTAATGATGATGAAGAATTGTAGTGATCATTGCAAGAAGAATGAAATGCTTATCCAAGCATCACTTAAATGGTTCAGAACAGGAAGAGAAGGGAACTGAGTTTCAAGTTTAGAGAAAGACATCAGTTATGATTAGCTAGGAATCTTCTACATTCCCTAGCAATCATGGCAATTTCTTTTGTAACAATAACAATTGCTTTCATTTCAAACCTTAGCTAACTTTATAATAATATAAAGGCTTCTCCTACTTCTTCTGTCTCTCCCTTTCTATTTTTTGTCTTTCCTCTGTTCTGTTTGCATAGTAAATTAAATTAGCTAGAATATCCAGGAGACATAAAAAAAAACTTCAAATCATGTCCACAAATAATATATAACATAGATACAATATGAATACCAACAGAATTTGAGATTTAAGTTCAAGAAGCCTTTTTTAATGAATTGAGTTTGTCTCAGAAGCTTGAAACCAGAATAGAAAACACCATACAAACACGCAACACAACATAAATCAAAGGCGTGAATCAAATCAGATGAGTGCTCTTCTGATTGTAGAGCTCTCCTGAACAATCCTGAGCAACTGGTTGACTGACTGAGAAGTTGTAAAGCTCCAAATAATGAAAAAAAAATGAGTGAGGGGACTAGATTTTTGAAATATCTAATTAAAAATGTCCTTCTATATGAGGAGAAAGTGACAAAATGGGACATGGATGCATTTTTTCATTTGTTATGTATTTATTTGCTGCTTCTCCTACCATGGAGCTACCCTAGATCAGGGGTCCACAACCCCTAGTCCATGGACCAGTACTGGGCCATGGCATGCCAGCAACTGGTCCGCACAAACAAGCAAAGCCCCATCCATGGGATGCAGGCAGCACACAAAACCATGTACCTTCCAGTCCATGGAAAAACCTCTCTCCATGGAACCAGTCCCTGGTGCCCAAAAGGTTGGGGATCTCTGCTCTAAATGACTTATATTAATAAAAACAAAGGAATGGAAAGAAGTGTAAACAAAACTGAAGTAAAGTAATAGAACCATAAAATAAACAATAAAAAACAATATATCAATATGATGGCAAAATATAAAAGGCATGTCTACTTAACAAAATGATGAGTCTGCCTTAGTCATCTCCTTTCTTGACTATTACAATGTGCTGTACAAAATGCTGGGGCATTGGCTGGCAATTTGCTTCCAGGTCCAATTCACTTTCACTTTCTGTTTGTCACTTTCAAAGCCCTACATGACCTGAGACCATATTATTTGAAGGACTGTCTTTTCTCAGTCATATCTGTCTGACGCATCAAAGCAGGGAGGGAAGGAATGCCATGGATTCTCTCTCCTAAGGAGGTTCATTTAGCAGGATCAAGAAGAAGGGCTGTCAGAATCCATTTATATCGCATTCATAAATGTATGTTTAAAATACTGTGCCTTCCTTGGATACTGCCATTTCTCCGAGGGGGAGAGGAGAAGGTGTTTATTCAGCCTGGCCAGAGACTGCATTCAAAGACCAGGGAAAACCCTTTTGATCTTAGGACAACAAAGGAGAGGAAGGGAGGGGGGATCTGGTTTGTATCTCCATTTGAATCTGAAAAGGAAGGAGGCAATAATCATAAAGACACGGGAAGTTCCCTCTTTCCCATGAAAGGGTTGACACCAAAGTTTAATTGATGTGGGTCTGGCCAAATGGGTTTTGAGGGGAGGGGGTTGAACTGGGAACTCTTTATAAAGTATCAAGTTGTAACACAATGCAAGATCCTGTCGTGTATTTCCACAACCGATCACATCCTAGTAAAACCTCCTTTTGGACAAGCCCTGGCTCCAGGAGTTCTTTATTTTCCTAATATGTGGATTGGGGTGGGTCCTGACAAGGGCCTTCTCCTTGGTGGCTCCCTCCCTATGAAACTTCCTATCTGGGAAGATTGGCTCCCACTTTTACACACTTTCACAAGACCTGATTTTACCAATGGACCTGAGGACTTCAGAGTGGGATGGAACCCATGAAAGGGCTTATTTCAATGGTAGGATTCAAATACTGAACAACCAGTTCTCTGCATGGATGCCACTTCTGAAAGTCTGTTCTGAGCTGGAAAGTACCCCTGGGCCCCAAACAGCCCACCAGAAATGTTATTCTCACACTTCTGGAAATTGTATCTGGGCCTTGCAAAAAAGGGCTAGGGCATCAGCCAGTTTGCTGAAGTCAACAAAAAATTAGCTACCCATTCTACTGAACTGATGCAAACTGGCTGAATCCTACCACTGGCTTATTTGATTTATTGATTCTTATCATCTCGAGAGGAGGTAGGGGGTTATTGCTTTTTAATAGTTTTTATATTGGGTTTTTATCTTTGTAAGCTGCCCAGAGTCACAAAGAGTTGGGTAGCTATATAAATTTTCTTAAATAAATAATGCCACATAGTACTTGCATCAATATCAAGAAACACAGACCTTTGGGTGGGTGGGTAAAAATTTAAGATAGTAAAGTCTTGCCACTTGTCTTCCATGTCTTCCATGATTTAGCATATTTGATACAGATAAAAAGGGTAGAGATACAAATATAGGTTTGCAGACATGGTATTGTTTTTCTCTGGTTACCTTAAACTAGTTACCTCTGCTCTGAACACTTCACCAAATTTGAACAGTATCACTTGCCACTGCATTTCAGCATTACAGTTTGCCATGAAAACCCAGTAGAATGTTTTCTTTCATTGTGGTAAGTAAAATATAACAAAGCATTTTTAAAGAACATCATAAAATATTCTCTGTTCCATTAAAAATATGGCAGGATTCTAACATCTTTACACTTCTCCATTTCACATAATTTTAACAATCACTCAGGTTTTCTGCACATAATAACAATAAATGGATATACATTATGAAAACCAGTTATGAACCTCCTGTTCTGTAGAGCAGTTCCAATTCAGGAGCACAGAAACTTGGTTGTGCCCTTCTAAAAAACATTCATTTCCTTATTTTCTATTCAAAAGAATTATGTATTCCATAAATATCTTTACATAGCATAACACCATGCATAACATCATAACATTTTGTAGCACTGGATTATTGAGCTTTTCTAATTAATGACATATCATATATAAAGATACACAGTGGTGGAATTCAGCCAGTTTGCACCACTTTGGCAGAACCGGTAACTAATTTTTTGTTGCCCAGGCCCAGAATGGACTTCCAGAAGGGGCATCCACACAGAGGACCGGTTGTTCACATATTTGAATCCCAACACTGAAGATACACCTCAATTCTGGCTCTAAATTAGCAGTTTTACCCTAAGAACTGGAACAAATATGATTTAATTTCTTACAGCATTTTTTGAAGATGAATCTTTATGAAATCGCTGTATTAAGATGGCGGCGCCTGGAATGGCTGTGGCTGCATTGGCTCTTGAAGGTGAATAGTTTTGGGAGGGATATTAAGGGCTAGTATAGGCCACATGATCAGGAAGATTTTAATGTGTTTGAGCAACATGGTGGAACTAAGGTAACATACGACATACGACCAACAATCTTTGCTGGCATGGCGAGTTTCTAGTTGTTTTGGAACTGTTGGTGAGACCGTTAAAAGTCGTTGGCACTGTTTGAATTTGTTCTACCAGCAGCAAGATCTGACTGCTGGCCTAGTGATGGATTGTATTGCAAATCAGGGCTGTTTCCAGAGGAGGCAGAGGAGGAGAGGACCTGGAGCTTATGGAGCGAAGGAACTGGATGAGGCTGTCGGCAGGCCCAGAGAAAGAGAGAGAGGCTTTTGGAGGAGTTGGTGGCGGCGGCAGCATGCTCCAGGGGTGAAAAGAAGCAAGGCCTCTTAAAGGAAAAGGTGGAAGAGTCAGGATCAGAAAAAGGAAAGAAGGTGAGGTTGTCAGAATACAAGCTAACTTGAGGGCTAATCCACATGAAGCCCCATTTCCATCTGTCCTGTTTGCCATCGTTCACTCCCTAGAGACTAAAATGGACAATGTGAAATTTGAGCGGGCCACGATTCTACAAGGAGTATATATTGGAGGTGGTGACCCTTTGAGAGCTGTATGCAACAAAATTTCATTTTGATGTATGCCGATTGGTGTACGTTCAAAGTGACAATAAAGTTATCATCATCATCATCATTATTGAATAATTGCTTAAGAAACAGCACTGGAATCACTCAGTAGCATTGAAGTCATTTAATCAGTACTGAAGAAAATTGTTTATCTCCTCTCAAAGCAGTTCTTTAAGAGGCTGTATGGATGTGATGATGGCTACATATCTAAAAGAAGTGAAACAACCTGTTCATTTCCCATATGATCTCAAGCCAATAGTGTCAAGATTTACAACTGAAATAGAAGAACAGAAAATTTAAGCAAGTAAACCAGTATGAAACAAGAATTCATAAACTCAGCTAATAGAAAGCTACTACTCCAGTGCACAGAAAGTCTGCTAATATATTATACCTGATATTGATCATCATTTGGCTTTTTCTTCAACATGACAATGTATTTTTCTGTGTGTATTATTACTATAATTGTTATTGTTACTATAGATTGAAGGTCTAGTTTGGGCTTTGGTGTACATTTTAATTATGAAGAAGGAAGATGGAAAGAGGAAGATAATAATTATATTTTTATTGACAATTCACTGATTAGAATTGTTTACTTATTCAAATAAATTGACTCCTCTTTTGTTTTTCTGTTTAGTTTTTAATTCATTGTTTTATTCATTCATCCAGTGTAATTGATATCATACTTGCATCCAGTATTTACTGATGATGGCTTTCTACCAAGTTTTCTGTTTGGAATGATTGAACAAATCTTCATTTTCTTAAAACATTTTCAGTAAAAATGGCTGTACTCACTCATTCCAAACAGATGCTAACTTTTGCTTTTATTTAGATATGTTATCATAATAAGATTTTGTTAAAAACAATTCACTTACAAACTGCAGTGGTGAAGATAAATTTACACATTTACTGTTCCATGATTATATGCTGCTTTTGCTGAAGTACATGGAGTGAACTCTACAATGTGTTGCTAAAAATCCATATCAAGATATATGTGGATTTCTGGATCAGATTACCTGGAAAACATATTCTAAAATGACATGTTTATTTATCATTTATACATTATTTTTTTCTTTATTTACTATTAATCAAATTTATATGGTCACCAATCTGACACAAAGTGATTCTGGATAGTATGCAGCAATCCATCAATTTAACTGTTAATTTATATAAATGTCTCTAGTTACTGTTTCTGCGAAGATTAATTTACGCTCATTGTAATATTGATTACAATGCATATTCAATAATTAAACCAATATGTCTATTTCTTAAAATAATATTAATGGCATGCCCATTTCTCTTCTAATTTGTCCACTTTAATTTCAGTATACTATTATGAAATATTTTAGTATTTTGAAATTAGATGCCATTCTAGCATTATGACACCAGGACGACAAGCTGAAGAAATCATTCCCACTTCATCAGGTTTTTTTTCCCTTTGATAAGTTAATTGCTTACATTCTTATATGTCAAAAAAGAAGCAGAACAAAAGCCAATACAGAATGGTATTAGATCAGTTACTTCTTTTTCCTTTGTTTAGATTTGATCACAACATTTTCTACTAAAATTCATTTTATCATCCCACAGTTGCTAGGTGAATGTATTATTTAACACATTGTTGTCACTTGTGTTAAAGAGCAAACATAATATGTTCAGTACAATCATCATTGTTGGATATTCCAAAGAATCACAAGTCCATAGACATCTGATAGACATTTGTGTTCACAATTCTTTCACAGAAGATTTTTTCCCCCACCTAATTCCCTCACTGAAACTAATTGGGCATAATTGATATCTGTGACAACACAGCTGACATAAACTAGAAAAAAAATATGCTTCTTCCACTATTTGGAGGACTCATCAAAGGTAAGATCTCCTCTTCAAAGGCTGGAATTCTAGTCCTTTAGTGGGAATATCTAATCCAGTCTTATAATTCTAGAGCACAGTTTCAGGTGTCATAAGTTTGAAGCTTTATAAAATCAGTATTTTAGAAAATGTGTATTTTTCCTATGTTTATTTTAGGTATTTATTTACTTTTAATAACTGTTGTTCTTATTATTATTTATATCTGTTGGATCTAGTTCATGAATTAGAAGACCAAGTAGCTTTTTTCTAGGAGACTATACTTAAGGGAAATAATCATATATATTCAAGCTTAACATGTAGCCTGCTACTCACATAGTTTTAAACTATAGAAAAGTTAAGGCAGTATCTGCCCATATTCATTTTAATCTTCTGTGATCAAGCAAAGCAGTCATTCATCCCATATGGTGTTCATTTGCAAGGTAAGAAGTACCTTGTCTTAAAAATAATTGTACACATAACTTTCATAAGTACCTCGACATATGGAGAGCAAAATACAGGCTACATCAAAATTGTTTTATAGACTTTTGAATATTGTGCAATAACCCAGGCATTCATCAAAACTATACTGTAGAACCTCTATTTGATACATTTGTTTGATTGATGAGTCTCAGTCCCTTGTTACCCATGGTTGTGTTTGTGTATTTGTGTTTATGTATGTCTGTAAGAAAGAGATAAAGCAAGTATGTGGTATTATTTTCAATCATATATAATTTAAAAAATTATATTTCTAATCTTGCCTGCAAATACTATATTATGTGCAATTGACCCTTGTGTAAAATTATAAGAATAATTCAGGTTGCTGGGTTTTTCACATATGAAGTTTAAATTCAACACATTTTACAAAATGCTATATTTTAGTGCAGGGGTGTCAAACTTGCAACATCACATGACATGTCACAATGTATTGTGACTTTTTTCCATTGCCAGTAATGGGGTGGGTGCGGTTTTGCTATGATGAATCCGGCCCATGGGCCAGCAGTTTGACACCCCTGTTTTAGTGCCATATTATCTGGATTACTAGGAAATAAGCAAAGCATTGTAATCAGAAACTTCTAGGACAAGCAATACCCATGAAATTTTTCTGAAACTTAATTTAATATTCACAAAAAATACTTGTCCATCATTAGGAAAACTAAAACATGACATATCTAAAGATTCTATTAAAAATTAATCACCCTGGATTGTTGAGATGTATTCATGCTTACAGTATTCCTGCTCAAACCATTAAGTCTTTAATTAGTCACAATTAAGTTAAATTGCTACTTTTTCAATGAATCTCTTCTAAATCTAACTAAATATGTATTGTGTATTGGGTTCTGGGAAGCAGGAAGGATGCCGAGATGATGAGTACAGCAAGACAGATCTTTATTGTGGGAAGTAACTGTACTGGGGAAATAGGGGGTGCCTGTACCCCTTATATACCTTGCTGGGTACACTACCAACCAATCAGTTTGAACCTCAGTTGCCCGCTGAAAACTGACAGCGGCCACAACAGTATACGTTCAGCGCCACCTGTTGGTATCTGTTCAGTAACTGCTTAAAGGTGCTCTTTAAGCCTAATATATAACACCCCTTCCCCTTTTAAGAACGAACAATAGTTACCATACAATATATACAACAACGCTTAATAACATGACGACATATCAGGATACCATGCCCTTCTGCCTCCCCTTATTTACACACATAGTTGGCGAGATACGTGGGTGGCCTATGAGTTTGTGAAGAGCATCTTAGGGGCTCTTCCTGTCCCGAACAACTGGGTAAGTGGTTGAGTCCCTGCTGGGCATTTCAGGTTGCCCCATCCCAGAGTCAGACCCTGTGGCAGGGTTGTTGCGGTGGTCCTGGGCCTGTTGTTGTCCTGGCCAGACAGGGCTCTTTGGAAACAGTTCTGGGTTGGTGAGGTCCTCCTCGGGCTCTGGTCCTACTGTTTGTTGGTAGGGAGGATTTGAGGTCAGTGATGGGTAGTCCACCGGTTGGTTGCTCTGTGACCATTCAGGAACCCGTTTCCTGACCTGATCTATGTGCAGTCTGATCTGACGACCACCCTCCACCCCTACTATGTAGGATAGGGGCCCAGTTTTGTCAACCACCACCCCCTGAATCCACAAGTGTCCCAGACCGTAGTTCCTGGCACAAACCAAGTCACCAGGGTGTAATTCCCTAGGGGTTTTTGGTTGGTCTGTGTCAGCAGCCACTCTGTTGGGGTGCAGTCTGTCCAGTTTGGTGATGAGGTGTCTGCCCCAATGAAGTTCCGCCAGACTCTTCCCCATGGCTGTGGTGTGTTGAGATAGTAAGAATTGTGCCAACCTGTGATGCCAGTCGCCGACGATGATGTGCTTGAGAGCGTCCTTGATCGTTCGTACCATGCGCTCTGCTTGTCCATTCGATGATGGGTGGAAGGGTGCAGATGTGACGTGTCTAATCAAGTTCGCTTTCGTGAATGCCTAGAATTCAGCAGTGGTAAATTGAACCTCATTATCCAATACCAAGACGTCAGGTAGGCCATGTGTTGCAGAAAGCCTCCTGAGCACTTGGATTGTTTTGGCTGTGGTCATATTGGGGACTGGCACTACCTCCAACCATTTGGAATGGCTATCTACCACTACTAAGAAAAGCTGTCCTTGGAAAGGACCAGCATAATCTATGTGAACCCTGCACCAGGGTGTGTGAGTCACCTCCCATTTGTGGACTGGCACTTGGGGCATTTCTGGCCTGGACCTCTGACAGGTATAGCAGCCGTGCACCTGTTCTTCTATCGCCTTGTCTAACCCTAGCCACCACAGGTAACTCCTAGGTAATGCCTTCATTCGGACTATGCCTGGGTGCCCCTCGTGTAGAGATTTTGGGACTCTATCTCTCAGTGTCTCTGGAATGATGACCCTACTACCCCACAACAGGCATCCCTTATGGGCAGACAGTTCCTGTCTCCATATGAAGTAAGCCTGGAATACCTGGCCTGGGCTCTTATCTTGCCACCCTGTAAATACCCAAGACTGGACTCTGCTCAGGATTCTATCTGACGCTGTCTCAGTCGCTATATCCCTTGCATGGAGGGGACATTCGGGTAGCTCTTGGATGGCCAGTATCTGCGCTGCTGGTGCCGGGTCGGGTTCAGTGTTTGCCAGGGGTAGCCTACTTAACCCATCTGCATGGCTCATTTCTTTCCCTGGTTTGTGCACCAGTTTGAAGTTATATGCTGATAAGAATATGGACCACCTGAGCATCCTCGGGGAGAGAATTTGAGGGGTTTGTTTGTCCATGGTGAACAATCCTAATAAGGGTTTATGGTCGGTGAACATTGTGAATTCCCTCCCATAGAGATAGTCATGGAAATTTTTGACCCCTGCCATTATTGCCAGGGCTTCCTTGTCTATTTGGGCATAATTCCTTTCTGCCCCTGACAATGTTCTAGAGTAGTATGCAATGGGCACCTGTTCCCCGTTCCCTTCTAGATGGCTCAGTACTGCACCCACTCCATAAGGTGAAGCATCGCAAGCAATACAGATGGGCTTTTCTTCCATGAAGTGGGTGACCGTGGACTTATTGGACAGTAGGCTTTTTAGGGTTTGAAAGCTTTTTTGGTGGGCACTGGTCCAGCTCCATGCAGCCTTCTTATCTAGGAGCCTGTGCAAAGGATCAGCTATTTCTTTTTTGTGGGGAAGGAAGGAATGCTAAAAATTAAGCAGCCCCAGGAAGGCTTGCAATTCAGCGTTGTTCTTAGGAGTGGGGGCCATCCTGATTGCCCTTACCTTGGATTCTGCAGGGTGAATTCCACTGGCATCTATTTTAAACCCCAAGAATTCTGTGGCTGTAACCCCAATGCTGCATTTGTCTCTTTTTAGTTTGAGACCTGCAGAGCGAAACCTACCTAAAACTGCCCTCAGTCTGTCTGCCAGCACCTCTTCTGTGTCCCCTGCAATGAGGACATCATCAAAATAAGGGCATACATACCCCTTGAATGCCCTTAAGAGTCCACTCCATTACCTCCTGGAAAATTCCTGGAGCCACACTGACACCAAATTGCAGGCGGTTAACTCTGAAGGCTCCCTTGTGTGTAACTATTGTTTGAGCATCTGCCATCTCCCTGGTAACCGGCAGCTGCTGGTATGCCTGTGCGAGATCCAGCTTCGCAAAGATGGCACTGCCTTGGAGGGAAGCGAGAACATGGCCAACCATTGGAACCGGGTAAGCGTGCTGGTTAAGGGCCCGATTCAGTGTGCATTTATAGTCGGCGCAGATTCTTACTTCCCCGTTAGACTTAAGGGGGGTTACTATGGGGTCTCCCACTCTCCCCCCTCTACCAGCTGTAGGACGCCCTGCTTGACTAATTTGTCTAGCTCTCTTATCTTGTGTTTGAGAGCAAAAGGGACTCTCCAGGGTTTGATTCTAACAGGTAGGACACTGGGGTTCAGTTTAAAGGAAATGGGGGCCCCGGTGTACCTGCCTAGTTTGTTATCGAATACATCTGCAAACTCGTTGCAGACGGATTCGATGCTGCTTCCCTGGGTCCTGTGGATGCCCGATATCACTATGCCTAGGGCCTCAAACCAGTCTAACCCAACTAGACTAATTCTCCAGCCCTCAACCACAATGATGTCCAAGTGCCCATGGAAACTCTTAAACCTCACTGAAAGGGTGGCTTCCCCCTTTATCTTTACTGGGGCATTTTGGAAATCGGTTAGGATAATGTTGGAGGGCCTCAATTTGACCCACCACTTGCTCCGGCCGCACACGAGTTTAAAAGTCTCATAAGATATTACTGAGACTGCAGAGCTGGAGTCAAGCTCCATCTTGCAGGGAATGCCCTGAAGGTGGATGTCCAATTTAAGCTTGGGTTTAAGTGGCCGGCAGGCCCCAGTTTTACAGATGGCCCTCCGGCTTTCGAAAAATCCTATGCAGTTAGGTTTCTGGGCCCCAGTACCTTTCCATGATGCATCCTTCAGCTGTAGCTCGTGGAGGCCATCTCAGGAACGGCTATGACAGACCGCTGAGATGTGGCCTGTTTTGCCACAGGCCCGACACTTGGCTGACCTGAACTTGCAGATGGCCCTCGTGTGGTCTCCACCCCAGCCTGCACACTTTGGGAAGTGGGCTGTTTTCCGCTGTTTTTCTTGGCTTCCGCATCACCTCTCACGTTGCTCCAGTCTCCGGCGAACCTGATCAATGCCAGTTTCTTCCTCTGCTTCTCCGCTTCTGCCGTATGCAGCATTTTCAAGGTGGATGGATCCTCCTGGGCTGCTGGGTCAGGGGGTCTGGACCGCTTGTACTGCACCGCCTTGTAGGCCAAGATCTCAACCTGAGCATCTTGGAGGGTCAAATTGGACCTAGCAAACAACTTCTGTTGCAGGCGTTTGTCACGTAGGCCGAACACAAACCAGTCGCGTAGCCTCTCATCCAGATTGGTGAACTTGCAGAGGCAGGCAGCCTGTCGCAAGGCCGCGATGAACTCCAATGCCGATTCACCTGGCAGTTGGACCCTCTGGATGAACTGGAACTGCCAGGCCAGCTCGGACATTCGTGGTTTGAAATGTCCATCCAGCTTCTCGGTGAGGTCTTGGAATGAGATGGTTCTGATTGGCGTCGGCGAGCACAGGCTTACAGCCAAGTCATAAATAGTGGGCCCGCTTATGCAGAGTAGGGTCGCTGCTTTCAGGCCATGTTCTGTGATCCGGTTTGCCTGGAGGAAATTTTTGACCTGTCCCAGGTGAGAGTCCCACCGTTCAGGGTGACGGATGTCGAATTCTTGGAGCTGACCAATCTGTGTCATCTCTGTGTCTGGCTTCTGTTTATCCTGCTCCACCGATGTGGCCGCTAGCGTGGTGGCTAGTCGGTCATCATGGGGGGAGGGGGGGAAAGATGCCTCTTTCCTCCAGCAAGCATTGCCATCCCCTAGTGACGGCAGGATCCCACCTTCATCGCCACTATTGTGTATTGGGTTCTGGGAAGCAGGAAGGATGCCGAGTCGATGAGTACAGCAAGACAGATCTTTATTGTGGGAAGTAACTGTACTGGGGGAATAGGGGGTGCCTGTACCCCTTATATACCTTGCCGGGTACGCTACCAACCAATCAGTTTGAACCTCAGTTCCCCGCCGAAAACTGACAGCAGTCACAACAGTATCGGTTCAGCGCCACCTGGTGGTATCTGTTCAGTAACTGCTTAAAGGTGCTCTTTAAGCCTAATATATAACAATATGAAACCAGTGTACTTTGTTTATAAAACACTAAGTATAATGTTAACATTAAAAAAGATGTTATTTACACAAACAGCATCTCTTTTGGGGATAATAGAATTGGACTGTTAATTCTAAACTGGAGTTGCTCATTCATGGAAAAATCCAGACTAATAATGACTGGGTATAGATAACAAAACAGATGGGCTATGAATTTAACAATGGTATAATAAGTTTAAGAGGATGGGTCTTGGTTTTTAGTTTTTCACACATACCAACTGAATATTTAGATTTGCAATTTTCAACCGGTCCAATTTAGTTATAATCTGTAGGGAAAATTCCAATTTTTTTCAACAGCATTTAATCTTTATTTTGGCAATTTGTTTAGGATAGTGTGATGATCAGATGTAGCAGAAGACCACGTTTCTCCATTTTTTAATAATTACAGACAAGAGTGATTTTTAGTTATGGTGCTTCCCCCACCAAACAAATAAAACTAACACTTAACAGATTAATAGAAGGGAAGGGTAAAGGACCTTGCAGGTCTTCTAGTCAAACCCTCTCCTTAAGCAGGAAACCCTATACATTTCACACAAATGGTTGTCCAGTTTCTTCTTTAAAACCTCCAGTGATGTAGCATCCAGAACTGGAGGCAAGTCATTCCACTGATTAATTATTCTAAGTGTCAGGAAATTTCTCCTTAGTTCTAGGTTGGTTCTCCTTGATTAATTTCTATCCATTGCTTCTTGTCCTGCCTTCAGGCGCTTTGGAAAATAGGTTGACTCCCTCTTTGTGAAAACCTCTTAGATACTGGAACACTATCATCATATCATCTGTAGTCCTTCTTTTCATTAAACTAGACGTACCCAATTCCTGCAACTGTTCTTTGTACGTTTTAGTTTCCAGTCCCCTATTAATCCTTGTTGCTTTTCTCTGCACTTTGGTGCAGAGTACAGAGACATTTCACTGAAATAGCCTCAGTTTACTGATTATATATCAATAATATGAGCTATAGTTTTTACATATTCTCAGTTCTTATATGGATTTCAATAGGAAGGAAACTTCTTTGTAATTGTACTAGTTTCTTTAATGAGGCATTTTAGTTCATTTTAGTGTATCTTTCTCAGTCAGTTATCATGAACACAGACATTTAAAAATAATAATAAAGATGTCCTTGAGTCAAGTCCCAAATTCTGACCTAGGTTTAGATTTCAGCTTCCATTTTGTTTGAGAATATTAAAAACAATTTCCCTTGTTAAAAAGATTGGTAAAAATAGTTTGTTATACCTGAAATTTATCATATCTGTCTATTAAAATCATTGTAAATTTTCAGTCCAACTTTTCAAATATTTCCTCTACGTTTTTGATCATCTCTTTGTCTCTGTCTCAAGTATTTGTGCTGCAGCTATCCATTTAGAAACAAGAGTTGACAGCTGTAAGTGCTTCTCTTGCTAGAGAGAATTGGAAACTAAAGAATTCTGCAAATAAAAGGCTTGGTGTACACTTAATTACAAACCTTTAAAGTTGAGATGAGGAATAGTTAAAAAAAAATCCTTATTTTTCCTGATCACTGTATCAACAAATTATTGACCTCTAAATTGAAACGAAAATATTCTTCAATTCATATTTCTTTTTAATAGTATCAGCCTGAATAATTTCCCCCAAAACAATATACATTATTTTTAAATAAAATACTCCTGAGATTTTTCTCTGCAACTCATGAGCATGCTTCACACATGAACATACATTACAGTCCAGCAGAGCTCATTTGTGTCTGAAAATTAAACTAGCTCTTCTCACCTCCATTGCCTTGTATTTTCTCAATCCCTGGAAAATAAAGAGATTTAGTTCTAAAGTTACTCAGCATTTCATGAAGCTGCACTTGCTCCACTCTCTTTGAATATGGTAATGCCCCTGATAAAAAGCAGCACAATAATTAATAGCAGATTTTGTCAATTTTCTGCTTGACAAAATCCTCTCCAAGCTTCACCTACATCTTTTCCCATCATTCAAGATTATATTCTTTATTTTCCTCCTTTTAACCCTTTGCATCCCAATTTGATGTTCAAAGACATTCAGCAACACCTTCAATGGATAATGCAAACCTGAGCTCTCCCTGTTGTTTAAACAAACACAAATCTGGGAACTATTTCATTGTGTTCAATAGTTTCTTTCAGGGTTCCTACACATCACTTACACCCATCAGCATGCAACTGGTTAAGGAAAAATAGCACATGTCACAATATACTGTCCAGATATTATATGTAGAATTGGAGCAGGAAATTGCAGCCCCTTGTCTAAATTATAGCCTTTCAAAAGACATTAAAATCCTGCACCATCTTAATAGGACTGACTCACCTACCTCCTGGCAACAGAATTACCAAGCTGAACAGTTCCCTTGTGACATCACAATGAGATGTCAGCTTGTCTATAAAGAAAGAACAGTGCATTTAATTTTGGAGGGATATTCCCTGCATCATGTTGTCAGCTCAACGGATTTCCTATCCATCTCCTCCCTACATGCACATTGCCAGAATGTTTTAGGAAGGTAATTTAAATGTACTAGATTACTATGGAACTTCTGGGGCTGTACTGTTGTTATATCATTCTTATAAAGGACATATCTCAATTTGGGTCCCTGCTTAAATGGTTGCCTCAACAACAAAAACAAATATTTTCTCCCCCACCCCGCTACCCAGGTTATGCCAAGACATTTCTGGTCACCGTAGTCTGTCTCCATTTGGCACCAGCTACTTCTTTTGCATTCACTTCTCTTAAAAAAAGGCCTATTAAGGTAGTTGAGGGAGGCTGTCAGAAATGGCAGCCTGAAAAGGGATTTTTCTTCAACATCCAAATAACATGCTGTGGTGAGAGAATTAAACAGATGACTAACTAATGCCCTTTTGTCTGCCGATGAAGATGGAATTGCCAACTTGTAAACTAGGGGCTGACACCTGGGGCAGCCAGGGGGGGGGATGAATTAAACCACCCTGTGATTGTATTGTTACTTTCTCATCATGACTGCTTGTCTGCTCTCAAGTGCCTCTATTGAAAACCTTTGCATTTCTCTGAGACTTGTGTGCCAAAACCCTCAGCACAGCTTCGGATGTAAACATTTATCGGGAGAGAGGCACCATCTCTGACACTGGCTGGGAAAAGTTGGCTTTTAGGTATTTAATTAAAACATTAAGCATGAGATGGGAGGAGAGGAAAACTCTTTGTGTCAACATGTGGATAGATCTGCTTGACAGCCAACGAGGGTTGCTAGAATAGAGCTTGCCTGCAAATGTTTTCTTCATGTGCCTCCCTCCTCATGCCCCCTCCCTGAACTGCTTTTTATAAGAGCTGCAATAACTTGAGCTTCGCTCCGCCTCATGCTGTTAGTTGTGGCTTTGAGATGGCACCTCATGCTGTCATTCCCCTGATTCTTTCAATCTGGTTGTTAGCTTTAATTTCTAAAATCAAGATTGGATTGTGACAAGGCTTGTAATGAAAAGCAGGAAAGAAAAGTGGGTGGAAGTCTGGGGAGGAGCTGCACTTAAAGAGTACTCAAATTGTGAATGAAGGTAAATACAGTATACTTGTCCCAGGATAACATTGCAGGATCCAATCTGAGTCAGTCAAATCTGTAGAGAGAGAAGTTCCTTGATGATGGGCTTCAGCATTTGTTTGATTCCTTGCCAGCCAGTGGATCTGGCAGCTGAGTCTGAGAAATCAAATGAGGAGGAGGGGCCGGGAATGACATTAGAGTCAGAGGAAGGCTTTGAGGAGCTCCAAGACTTACAGTCAGACAAGGAGCCTGGCCCCTCTACTCACACTCAGGCTGAGACACAGCTGTGCTGGGACCCTGAGTTGGACAGTGATGAAGAACAGTTGGGACAAATCCAGGATGCATGAAAGTGCAGGCAAGAGAAGCAAGTAGGACAGAGGAATGCAATGGGGTGGCTCCAAAGGCAAAGGAGAAGGCACTAGGAAGCCACACCTTGGCTGAATTATAAAAGGGAAGGTGTGGGAGGTTGCTGAAGGCAACCATTTGTGTTGCAGATCGAGTTTCTGTGGACTGTGTTTGTTTGCCTTGGACATTGACTCAGGTCTGTGAGAATAAAAGGGGTTGGGTTTTTCTTGTGGTTCCTGCCTGTTTCTTGGAAGAGGGGTTACTCCTTGTGAGCACAACAAGGACTCACCTAGACTGGGAAAGAACAGCATTAGCCTGAAAACTTGAAAGAATAAACCTTTAGTCCAGGTGACTGCCTCAGATTGGATCCTGAATTTCCTATTAGCCAGCACATATAGATAATGGCCAAACTTAATTGTCCCAATTCTGCAAAATACCCAATTTTGGGGTCGCGCAATTGATGATTGTACATATGATGGGATTTATACCAGTAGAATTGAATTATTGTATTTGGTTATTTTATCTTAAAAGAAAAACACTTCAACAATTTTTGCCTCCTTTGCCCACTCCCAACACAAATGTTTAGATTTGGAATCATCCAATGGATAGATCTTGACTCATTCTTTTCTAATAAATTCTATGCCACAAAGTTTGCAAGTATTTTATTAAAACTATTACTAGAAATAAGTCAGTCCTTTTGATCTGGATGTCCTTGAGTTATCTTCAGCTGGTATATCTTACATTATTGAGGTTTTTAGGAGCTGTCTATCTGGAAGATGGGTGAAAATACAATGTGATTAATAGAAAAGATGGGAAACGGCATGGAGTTTTTGAAGTAGGCAATATGATATATTAAGTACACTCATCTCCTTCACAATAAAAATGTACAAATAAGAACAATTTTAGCACTAGAGTGCTTAGCAAATTACCCCGTGCAGATTTTTAGAAATTCCTCTCCCCATACGGCAGTATTTGATAAACAAGAATGGATTCAGAGGGTACACCTTGTACTGAACAGAAGGCTTCCATGCTCATGGTATCAGTTGCAAAAGATAGAAAAAACTGATTACTGAAAAAAAAACTCCATAATAATCCTGTGTTGTCTGGCATTTATTAAAGAACACAGTGGCTTGTGTGATTAGGACACTGGTTTGAAGGTTAGCAAGACCACATTCAAGACCTGACTGCTGCTGTGGGGTGGGATGAGCTCCTGTCCCTCACTTCAACTCCTGCCAGGGACATGAAAGGAGCCCCCAACTGGGAATCTCTCAGGCAACACCAATGTCACCAGCTAATCCTTTCAACCCAGTGCTTCTAAAACTACTGAATGAACCTTCATTGTCAAAGTACAACCATGTATACATTGAGATTGGCTGAGCCTCCCTTCATGCCCCCACCCACAACTCACAGTGACAACAAACCCACCATCTTGTTACACCATGTGAGCTAATTGCACATCACACCGGCCTCGCAAGTCAGTCATACATAAAATTATAAAATTATTTCTCATTCAAGAGCCTGACAGCCCATGGATAGAAGCTGTTCTTCAGCCTGTTGGTACAGCTGGCTATACTCCTGTGTCTCCTACCCAATGGGAGGAGATACAGTCAGTGCAATCTGTCATTTACTTGAGGATTTAAAATTTAAAATAATTATTTCCTAATATTACTGCGTTCCGTGCGCCTTTGGTGTCTAGTCATGCCGACCACATGACCACGGAGACGTCCTCGGACAAGTGCTGGCTCTTCGGCTATGAAACGGAGATGAGCACCGGCCCCTAGAGTCGGAAACGACTAGCACGCATGTGCGGGGGAACCTTTACCTTTACCTTTGATATTACTGCATTTAATTTAATCACTTTTCTGTCTTTCTACTAATGCTGCCTGGTTTTTCCCTTGTCATGGATTTGAATTTCTTGGTGTTCTTTTTCCTGTCTTCACTCTAACATCTCCATTACTGTCCAAATTTCCCAACCAATGGAAAGAGTTATCTTCTAAGGTCCTCCTTCCTGAAATTTATAATTGTATATCACTTTGTGCCTTAGCAAAATTTAAGAGGATATTGATTAAATATCATTCGATTTGAGCCTGGGATACATAAACGATGATCTCTTGGCTTCTTGACTCTTCCACCTGTTCTGCTTTTCACTGCTTTTTCTGAGTAGACTTATCTCTATGGGCCAGACATGCCTGAGATGAAGCTGATTAAGAAAAGAAAAGCCATTTTTCCTATGATAACATCAAATTTAGGGAATCTCTTCCTTGAACCATCCAAACATCCCATTATTTATCCACATTCTACTACGTAATCAAGTGTTTTGTTTAGGCATATTACCTTTTTTTCTCTTTGTGTATTTAATGATTGGCCATTTACTTTTTAACTGCTGCAGCAGTTTTATCTGTATTGTTTAAATTGTTCTACAGTCTATTGTGTTGTTTTTAAATTTATGTGAGCATTTCTTTGATTGTAAAAGGGCAAGATATAAATTTTCCAAAACAATATATATTAAAAGAACTATATCTTGACTCCATGGTTTTTCAACCTAGTTGTGCAGCATTAATAACAGAGAATCATCAGTCAAAAAAAGGATGAAGCCATTAGAGAAATAGGAGGTCACTAGTGGCATTTCTCAAATTATAAAGCTTGCTGTGTAACTAGCCTGTGACTTGCTACTCACTGGATAACTTTGCCAAAAATGGCCTGTATGTTATCTTTCTTCACATTATCTATCTGGGCTGGGCCATGTTTTATTACATAAAACTGAGAACTGGTTTCTTTGATTTGGACATACTATGCAGTTAGCTTAATCACTACACTGTGGAAACAATGGACTATAGCTTATCCTGTTGTATGAACCAACTGCTTTTACATAATAAACACTTGATGGGCTAAACCAACAATGCCATGATTAAATGCAACTATATTAAGTTTTGGATGAGGATTCATGGCAAACTAGATATCCCTGAAGCAGTGGCAATTTCATTGCAGCAGATTCTGGCTGGCCCTGTGTGTCTGAAAAAAGGAGAGATTGTGGAATTATTCCCTTGCACTCCGGACAGCTGCTCCTCATAAATAAACTGCAGGAACTGAGAGTTTTGTAATGTAATGTAATATATATGGAAGAAAAGAGGGGATTGCTGGAAAAAACTTGCAAAGGGAGGAATTATACTAGATTTGCTTTTGAAATATTTGAGCAACTGGGCAATAAGTTAGCTGAATCATTTGATATTAATTTGACAGCTCTCTGAAAAGAATGGATGAAAGACTGATAAATATGAAGAAGCAGGTGAAAAAAGAAGAAAAAAATGACTGTTTAAATTGGGCTTTCTTATTCACGGTGACTCAGTGGGTTAGGACGCTGAGCTTGTCGACCAGAAGATTGGCAGTTTGGTGGGTCGAATCCCGAGTGCCGCATAGCAGAGTGAGCACCTGTTACTCGTCCCAGCTTCTGCCAACCTAGCAGTTCGAAAGCACGTAAAAATGCAAGTAGAAAAATAGGGACCACTATGGTGGGAAGGTAACAGCGTTCCATGCGCCTTTGGCGTCTAGTCATGTCAGCCACATGACCATGGAGACGTCCTCTGTCAAGTGCTGGCTCTTCGGCTTTGAAACGGAGATGAGCACCAGCCCCTAGAGTAGGAAACGACTAGCACACATGTGCAGGGGAAACTTTACCTTTACCTTTATTCAAGGTTTTGGAGGATGTGATTTTTGGAGAGAACTTTACAATATGGATAAGATCAATTTATGCTTCACAAAAAGCACAAATAACTGTTAATGAAACTCTAACAAATCTTTGGGACACAAAAAGGAACAAGGTTTGGGATAGATGGATAAACAATACATGTACTCTTGATTTATGACCACAATTGGGTCCAAAATTTCTGTTGCTAAATGAGAGAGTTGTTAAAGTGAGTTTTGCTCCTTTTTGTGATCTTTCTTGCTACAGTTATTAAGTGAATCACTGGAGTTATTAAGTTGGTAACATAGTTGTTAAGGGAATCTGGCTTCCCTATTGACTGCTTATCAGAAGGTTGCAAAAGATTATCATATGACCTCAGGACACTGCAACTGTCATAAATGTGAGTCAATTACCAAGCATCTGAATTTTGATTACATGACCATGGGGATGTATCAGCAGTCATAAATATGAAAAACAATCATAAGTCACTTTTTCAGTGCCGTTGTAATGCCAAACAGATACTAAGTGAACTGTTGTAAGTCAAGGACTATCTGTGTTAAAAAATTTATGGAACTTTGCTTTTGTACATGATAACTATAAGATTATGTATGCATAAAGTTGTAAAGATTCACAACGAAGAAATGGTTGGTAAAGATGATGGAACTTGCTGAGATGGCTAAATTGACTTCTTTGATCAGAGAAAAGATACTACATTTATTGCTAACTGGAAATCACTATTGTGTGAAATAGAAAAAAATGAACTTATAATTCATAATGTTGATGTTTAAACAAGATAGATAGTAGAAGAAAGATGTTGTAAATATAGAGTAAGAGGTAAATTTGTAAAGATCAGAATCCATCCCACAGGGTCCAGAAGGAGAAGTATGCTGTGGGTCTTGTCAGACAAGCTAGGTGTTACCTAGCTCAGTAGTAGTAACTGTGAGAGGGATCTCTAAGTCCAAGTGGACAATCACTTAAATATGAGTCAGCAGTGTGCTGCAGCAGCTGCCACAAAAAGCCAACACAGTGCTAGGCTGCATTAACAGAGGGATAGAATCAAGATCACATGAAGTGTTACAATGACTTGGTAAGAGCACACTTGGAATACTGCATCCAGTTTTGGTCACCACGATGTTAAAAAGATGTTGAGATTCTAGAAAGAGCACAGAGAAGAGCAACAAAGATGATTAGGGGAATAGAGAAAGAAAGAAGTAACCTAACAGAACAATTAATCAGTGGAGCAACCTGCTTCCAGAAGTTGTGAATGCTCCAATACTGCAAGTTTTTAAGAAGAGACTGGGCAACCATTTGTCTGAAGTGGTATAAGGTTTCATGCCTGAGCAGGGGATTAGACTAGAAGACCTCAAAGGTCCCTTCCAACTCTATTATTACTATTATTATTGATCATTACACAGTCAGCCAGATGTTCAGACTGGATTTGGCATTTTTTTCTACCTATTGAGTCCTTACCAAGGACCTGGGATAGGCAGATGTGGATGTTCAATGGTATTACAGATATTGTCGCAGGATGGAACCTATTATTTAAGAAAATTTTATTAGTTTTCTAGTTTTACATTGAAGTATTGGAAAAGGAACGTGGCGGCTGAGTTGGTCAATAATTCCATAACGTACAGATTTCAAACTATTACATTAAATGTTTCCCCTCTTTTTCCCTTAGTATTTACTGTCTCATCTTTAAATTAGTACAATTCTTTTTATATCAATTAAATAAAAATAACTTTCTTGCATTTATCAATAATTTTTAGTTTATACATATCCTGATTGTTTTAACATTCAATCTTTTTAGACAATGTCCTGATTAATTTTCCCAATTTTTGGTTTCCCATTAATATTTATATTTCACATTAGATATTTATAATTTCCAAATTTTAAATAACCCCAATTCCCTTTATCATGATTCATCACAAGATCTAATGTTCAGAATACAGGTCTTATCTATTTGAGTTCTCACCATCTTACATCAACTAATTAGTAATACAATATGATCTTATTTTCTGGTAGTTTCCATATATCTTAAATTTAGTAAACAAAATTCTTCCTATTTCAACATTTAATACTTTCTGTCTTTTTCTCTTAATATCTACTATCCATATTTAAGCTAATAACATTATTACTGCTAGGTAAAAAAGTATTTATTACATTCATCAATTGATATTTAGCTTATATCTTAATTACCTTTACATTTAACCTTTATAAGCAAATCAGTGTTCAAATTTAACTATTAATATTTATACTTCTAAGTTATAAATAACCAAAGTTTTCTTTATCTCATCCCATAACAATGTCTAAAATTTCAAACTACACATCTTGTCTATTTGGATATGTTCTATTTTAATTCACACAGGTAAGTCAAAACCCCAATTTTCTTCAGTCTTATTCAAGCTTTTTTTCTTTGCCAAATTGTCTTCCATGTCCATGCTTTAGAGTTATCAAACAACTCTTCCTGTATTGTTATATAGATTATTTGACATAGAAAAAACCATCTGGTCACCATTTTTTTGAGAGGACTAACAAATTGTCTTTTTATTTTTCCATCTCAATGTAGTTGTCCTGAACTGTTTATCTTCTCTTCAATCTGTTCTCATTCTTGATCCTCAAGTTCTTTCTGATTTATGTAAAAAGTTTTTTTTTTCCTTTTTCCATACTGACAGTCCCTTTTCTGGGTTTTCCATTGACTGTATTTGTTGATCAGTTGAATCTTTTGTCATAATCTTTAATTGTTCCACCTTTTCTGTTATATTCTGTGTAGTTGATTTTTCACATATAATCAGAGTTTGAGTTTGTATATCTGGGCTGACATCTTGTTCTTTTTTGTAACCTCTTATTTCATCAGTAGTTGTAAGAATAGTTTGATGAATTGCTTTTAACATAGAGAGAATCTGTTCTTGATCTTCATTCATATTTTCTTAGTAATATATTAGGTTAAAAGTTTTACAATCAGAGAATGCAAAAAAAAAAAAAAAAGATTTTGTCACTGAATAAGAAACACAGCCGGGCTTCTCTCAAGGTTGCATAAGTCTTATCTTTTTGTCTGGGCTCCTGGCCAAGTTTCTTTTAGACAATAACAAATTATAGTATCAGATTTAGCCACAAGATGCACCTACCCTTAAAAGTTTTCTTTTGAATCTGAAGTTTTTATAAACTTTTCAGTTTTGCTTCTTTCTTATAAGTAAAAAGTCCAATCTTCAATAAGCATAGAAGATCTTTTAGTACAAAAACTTTTTTAAAAAAAGAATTCCAATTAGGATCAAGTTATTCTTTCAATGTGTTAAACTCCCCTGGATAGTCAGTCACCGCTGTTTCTAGAGGGAGGGGTAAAATCCCCCTTCCCTCTCCACAGGGGAAAAAGTAGTTAAGGCAGCTTATGCAAGTAAAGAAAATAGTTAACATTTAAGAGAGGTAGATCTGGCTTGTGGTTCGTGCATGCAGTGCTTCTGAATGCGCAGGAACTGTCTGCTTCCTGCCATCCGCTTCTTTCTTTTTTGGAGGACCTTGAAAAGGGTAAAAAACCACCCTGGAGGGGTGATTACCAAGAGGAGGACTTCCCTGTGATCGCGGAAGGGCAGCAGCCCTCCGCTTGAATCTGGGACAATTTTCTTTGGCCCGAAGAAGAAGAGACTGGCCATAAAGATGGTCGATCACCAAGCCGCTCCCTGCCAAAAGCCAAAAGCACTACCCAGCACTAAAAAGCAGTCTGGAGGACCTGGGTGAGCCTTTACCTTTCCTATTCCCTTAACCATCCCCCTGTGGAACTTTCCTGAAAAAATTTTTCCCCATCTTTTGAAAAAACGGCAAATATCTACTCTGGAAACAAATCTTAAAGCCTTAAAGCTTTAAAAGAAATTTAATTAATTCAGCAAAGAATCTAAGCAATTTCATCTGTATTTACTAAAAAGCTCCTATATTTTGCTGGGGATCCACTATCCTATTTTCTCTCTAAGCTGTGAATTAAAGAAAAAAAATTGGACTAATGTTACAAAAGCTCTATATTAATTTGGGGAAAAAAGAAAGTTTTTACATTGCATTTTATATGTTATTGATGACTTCCTGTGGCAAAACTTGGTACAGCAATGAAATTCTTTTTTCTGTTGTGAAAACTGATTGAATAACAGAGCTGTCCTTGACATTATTCTTAAAGATAAGTGTGGGAACACCTGGCACTGAAAACAACTCTTTTGGAGGTGGATAATCCTTGATTCTTATTAAAATAGCCTCCATGGAAGATTTAGCTGCAAACAATAATGAAATGGATGAATATATCCCACCACTTGACTATAAACTGATACTGGACACAATTTTGGCAATGACAGAGCAAATTAAAGCCAAACTGCAAGAAAAATCTGACAACTCAAAGCCACCAAATTAAATTCTGACTTTAAATGAGGAAAAGATAACCCAAAACCAAATAGAAGAAGTGGAAACTAACACTAAAATAGGAGATTTCAAAGAACAACAAAAGCAACCTACAGAAAACCTTAAAGTCCAAACTTTAATGGCAACTACAAAACTTACAACTCAAAAAGCAACAGCACCTGAAGAAAGCAATACTAAGAGTGAAGACACTAAAGGTCTTCAAATACACTATATTGAGAATTCAACTAATCAAATGACAACCATAAACCAGCTACTACTTTCTACCTAACCCAGACAGAATTGGAAGAACAAAAAGACTTGACTGATCTAATTACAACTATATTACATTAATCATCAAAAATGAACTATCAAAGGAAAACTACAATGGCTACAAAGGGGACATTTTCCTTGCAAAATTGACATTTGGATATGTTCTCTGGATTCAAATAAGGGCTATAGGAAGAAAGGAAGACACATTTGAGAATTTAAAAATGCCAAGAGGGAAGCCTGATTGGCACAAAAGGAAGGCAAGAGTTAGATTTAAAAAACTGAACTTGTTTCTTTTTTGGGATTCCTAAAGATAGAGTATAAAAATACCTTTCAATGGATTAAGGGGAATCTCTAAAAAATATAACTGATTCTACATTTAGCTTTAAGATATGTAAGGGGAAAAAAGTAAGCTCTTAGAATATAAGTCTGAACTATACTACAGAATTTGGAATGATATATCAAAAGAATATTTTAACAATTGATGTACAGTTATGACTTATAGAATATATTAGTTGTTACTTTTGAACTATATTATAGAATCTAGAATTTTATATATAAAATTATTAAAATAGTATTTTAATAATTGTTGAATGCTTAAGATAAAAAAAATATACTTCTAATAATTGGTGATTTGTTAAGATGAAAACTAGACTTTAATGGTAAAACATAAGAATGTTTTGTAACGAACAATGTAAGTTTTCTAGACAAGAGAATTAGTCTTTATTGAAATAGGGAATTGTGGGTTACCCAAAAATTAAGCTTTCTTTTGTACAGGCTATTCTAGAATATTCTATTGCAATTAGATAAAATTTAAAAACAGGATATTGATATATATTAGTGAAAATATATTGAAAATTTTGTTAATTGACTAGGTACAACTAAAAGTGTATTAACTTGACTATTTTGACTATGGGATAACTAAGGGAATCAGAGAGGGAATCCCTGTTGATGTAACCTGAACTATTTACAACTTGTTATTTGTTATTTTGACTACCCAACCACCATATTGCTTCATAAATACATGTATATGTAAATATTTAAAAATCAATAAAACGTGTATAAAAAAAGAGAGAGGTAGATCTCACCCAGTCTCGTCCACGCTGCCTTAAAATTGCCTGATGGTAAGTGTGACTTCGGGTGTCTGTAGCCTAGTGATGAGCCATATTGCTATGGCCAGTCTTCCATCCACTGGTTTGAAGGGCTTCCCTGGATCAAGTGGAAGAGCTACTGCCCTCCCACAATCCAGGGGGGATACCCTCCTTGCTGGTCGCCCTATAGGGTGACTTTCAACCCTTTCCAGGGTCCCCCAGTAAAGCAAAACTGACAGAGCTTGCCTTCCAGACATCCATATCAACTGCCTCGGCAAACCGGAAGTCCGGATGGAAGCTGTTCATAGTAAGGCCGCCTTTTGCAATTGACTAATGGCAAATTTGTCAATGCCAATGGTGTTCAAGTAGTGCTCCAGTTGTTTTGGGATTGCACCCAAGGCTCCTATTACTATTGGTACTATCCTTGCTTGCCTTTGCCACAGTCATTCTACTTCTGTTTGTAGCTTTTAATTTTGTTATCTTTTCCAGTTCTTTCTCATCTATTCTGCTGTCTCCAGGCACTGCTACATCCACTATCGAGACTTTTTTGTCTGTCTTATCAACAATTATTAAGTCTGGGGTATTGTGTGGCAGGTGTTTGTCTGTTTTAATTATAATGTCCCAGAACAATTTATCATTTTCTATGACTTTCTCTATTTTATGGTCCCACCAGTTCTTGCTTGCAGGCAAATAAAATATCTTGCAGATCTTCCAATGCACCATTTTTGCTACTTTGTCATGCTGGTGCTTGTAGCCAGTCTGTGTGATCTTCTTGCAACATCTTACCAAGTGGTCCACTGTTTCTTCAGCTTCTTTGAATAGGCGGCACTTACTGTCTGTTGCTGTCTTCTCAATTTTGACTTAGTATGAATCAGTCCTTAAGGCTTGGTCTTGTGCAGCCAGAATTAGTCCCTTGGTCTCTTTCTTCAACTTTCCTGCTCTTAGTCATTGCCAGGTCTTGTTATTATTTGCTTTCCCAACTATTTTTTTAATGTACTGGCCATGTGATGCTTTGTCTTCCCATCCTTCCATTCTGTTCTTCATTTGGTCTTTCTTGTAGGCCTGTTTGGTCTCTCCAGTAGTCAATAAGCCTTCCTGATATACTAACTTCAGTGCATCTCCATCATTGTCCTTCAGATATTCTTCCAAGGCCATTTTTTCTTCTTCAACCATCTGATGTACTTGCAGCATTACACGTCCACCTATTTGCCTTGGTAGATATAGTTTGTCAATATCATTGCATGGATGAAGGGCATGATTCATTGTCGTTATTTTTCTGATCTTCCTATCCATTGCTTTTAGTTCTGCTTGAGTCCAGTCCACTATTTCAGCTGTGTATCTAATGACTAGAATTGCCTAGGTGTTGATTGTATTCATGGTATTTCCTCCACTGAGTTTGGACTGTGAGATCTTTTTCACACTCAATGTGTTCACCTCTACTTTTTTTATGCTTGATGTTGTCAGCTTGAAGGATACTCAAGTATTTATAGTAATTTATTTACTAATTTATAGTAATCTTCCTTATTCAGACTCTTAATATTGTTTTCATAGGGCATCTTGATTCCTTCAGTTTTCACTATTTTTCCTTGTTTGATAGTAAGTGTGGCACATTTCTCCAAGCCAGACTCCATTGCAATATCTTGGCTATATATAAGGCCAGTGTTGAGCAGCGATTCTATTTCAGATGGTGTTTTTCCATACAGCTTCAGATCATCCAAGTAAAGGATGTGGGATAGTCTGGCAGATGTTTTTGATGTTTGATAGCCATGGCCTGAGTTATTCAGTATTGTTAACAGAGGAAACAGTGCAATAACAAATAGTTGTGGTGATAGTGAATCTCCTTGAAATATTCCTCTCTTGATATTAACCTCTCCCAGTCTCTCACCATTGACCTGCAATTGTGTCTTCCATTGTGCCATTGGTCTTTGCACAGACTTTCCGATGTTTCTATTGACACCTGTTATTTCTAGGCACTTGATTATCCAGTCATGTGACAGAGAGTCAAATGCCTTTTTGAGGTCAATCCATGCCACATTCAGTTTGATCTTCATTCTCTTCCAGTTTTTCAAGATCTTTTTGTCTATTAAGAGTTGATCTTTTGTTCCTCTCTATTGGGGTGGCTTCCTTTCTGCTCAGGTGGAAAAAGATTGTTTTCAACTAGTTGCTGTTGGACTGCATCAGCTGCCACACCAATTAGCAATTTGAAAGTTGTTGGTAAACAGATAATTGGCCTGTAGTTGCCTGTTGCTGCCCCTTTTGCTGGATCTTTCATTATCTGGTAGATTTTCCTAGTTAGCCATTTTTCAAATTCTCCTTCTTGTAGTATGTTGTTGAACTGCTTGGCAATGAGTGGGTATATAACAGTTAGATGTTTCAACCAAAAACTATACAGTTCATCTTCACCTGGTGCTCACCAATTCTTGATCTTCCTTGCTCTTTTTTCTACCATTTCTGCTGTTATTACTAGTTCTTTTATTTCAACTTCTGTTTTATTTGCATCCACTTTTAACCAAGCTGTGTGCTTGTTGCATTTCTTTGCATTATCCCATATCTGCATCCATAACTGCACTGTTTCTTCCTTGTCATACTGACTGATTCATTGCAGTTTCTCCATTGATGGATTGGTAGAAACATTTCTTATTGGGTTGAAATTGGAGGTTCTGCCTATAATTTGCAATTTGAGCTTCATATCTGCTGATTTTCCTGGTTATAGTTGTTGTTCTTATTGTTATTATTATTATTATTATTATTATTATTATTATTATTATTATTATTATTATTATCATCATCATCATCATCATTATCATCATCATCATCATCATCATCATCATTATCATTGACATTGACATTGACATTGACATTGACATTGACATTGACATTGTTGTTTTTTCACTTTCAATGAAAGTAATAATGGCCAAAAAATACACAAAGGGAATAAGAAATAGTACAGCACAGAAATTAATGACCTTTGATTAGAAAAAAAAATACAACACCATTCATTATATCTCTGTATATATTTTGATCTTTACAAACTATTAACCACTTTATATGTTACCATACATCCATACGCACAAATGAGGTGGAGATATTTTATCCGACTGCTGCTTATATTTGCACAAACTTATTTTCTCTCAGAAGAGTTTTTGCACCTTATATTCAATTCCTAATCTTGTTCCCTTTTTTTCTTTAATTTGTTTTTATTTTCCCCCTAAACTTATTTGGACCCAAGTGATTCAAATGATATTCTAAAAAAAGAAAATTCCAGCAAAAAGCTTTTGTTTATTTTCAAGGAGCTACTTAAATGTTTAATGACATTAGCTCCTTGCAAATAGCATTAATTTCCTGCATATGCAAATGTTCTTAATGTGAAACCCCCATAACAGGTAGAATGTAGAAAGTTAATGAAGCCATGTAATTAGAATCACTATAGTGACTTCATTCCCCGGAGAATAATAATGTGATAATATACATAGGTTTTCACATTCTTTGGAAATAACAGCTTATAATTTGAAAATAGATAGTAAAATATTTTCATTATCTTCTGCCGTCTCCTAAGGCAAATGGCAGGTACAAATAAATGGTACTCTGATTAACTTCCAGGGGGGATGGTGGGCAAGAGGAAATGCTATTGTACATTACAGCAGAAGGAAGATCTGACCACATTCTTTGCAGGAATATTCAGATTGTGGGACACTGTTCTATCATCGTTATAAATTTAATAAGAGGCCCCTGGTTTGTTTTTTATCCAAACATTTTAAAAGGTTAGGGAGGGGGGAGGGATGGGTTTGGTCAGATATTAGGGGGTATCCACCAACCGTTATTCAGGCCAGGTCTGGGACAGATCACGGTGGGATGGGGCTTGGGCTGGGTGTCTCCAGGGCCCCGGAGCGGGGTGTGGTATCATCTATCCCCACAACATAAGGGAATGGCAGCAGACATTCAAACAGAGGGCCACATCGATACCCGGGAGTGCGCGTCCCCACTGCCTTCAAGTGGTAATGTGCTCCGACTCTCTGGTTTCGACCCATGGTTCTGGGAACGAGGATGAGCAGCCACCTGAGCTCAGGCTTGTGTATTTTAATGCCAGGTCCGTAGTTAATAAGGCTCCTCTCATCCAAGATTTGGTTGAGGAGGAGCGTGCGGACCTGGCTTGCATTACAGAGACCTGGTTGGGCCCAGAGGGTGGTGTCCCTCTGATTGATCTCTGCCCACCAGGTTTCTGGGTGCTTCACTGGCCTCGGGCTCAGGGTAGGGGCAGGGGTGTGGCAGTAGTTATGAGGGAGACCTTATGTCTGCGGGAGGCTACCGTTGTCTAAATATCTGGGTGTGAGTCCCTCCTCCTGAGATGTGGCCATAGGGCTCAGTTGGGCTTGCTGCTGGTGTACCTTTCGCCTAGTCATGTAGCAGCAGCCCTGCCTGAGCCACTCTATATCCTCTCGGGGTTCGTGATTGAGTTCCCCAATTTTTTTTTTGGGGTGACTTCAATCTGCCATCCCTGGGGGGATCATCTGAGTTGGCTTGGGAGTTCATGGCTTCCATGACGGCCATGGACCTGATGCAAGTAATTCAGGGCCTGACTCATGGGGGGGTCACAGGCTCATTTTTTTTTCTATCTGGATGATGGTTAGATGATCTGGGTGGGGGTTCTCCAATTATTATGCCCCTGTCATGGACCGATCATCATCTCCTGTGGCTGGTCTTCCATTTTGCCACTTCCCATCGTGGGGTTATGGAACCAACAAGATGGTTCCACCCTAGGCGCTTAATGGACCCTGAGTGGTTCCAGGTGGCGCTTGGGTCCCCACCTGCCACCTTCGCTCACAGCTTGGCCGATGCCCTGGTGGAAGCCTGGGAAAAGGCAGCCACGGAGGCACTCGACCAAGTTGTACCCATGCGGCCCCTGACCCAGCGCAGATCCCAGTTGGCTCCATGGTTCTCCATGGAGCTCCGGGAGATGAAGCATCGGAGACAGGGCCTAGAGAGCTGTTGGAGATCCAGCCGGTCTGAATCCGACCGATTGCGACTAAGGTCCTCTACGAGGTCTTATCTCGTGGCGATGAGGACGGCAAGGTCTAATTACTTTGCTACCCTCATCGTGTCCGTAGATAATCGCCCAGCTGCCCTTTTTAGGGTGACCCGCTCCCTCCTAAATCAGGAGGTGAGGGAGGAGCCCTTGCAGGGTCGTGTCGAGGAGTTTAGCCAACATCTGTCGGACAAAATTGCTCGGATCTGGACTGGTCTGGACTCCGACTGGGCAGAGTCTGACGGTGGTGACATGGGCTGTCTTGGTGATGTTATCTGGGAAGAGTTCAATCCTGTGACTCCGGAAGATGTGGACAGGATCATGGGGAGGCTGAGCTCCACCACGTGTTTATTGAACCCATGCCTTTTCTGGCTGGTTTATGCGGCTCGGGGGGGGGGGACACAAGGCTGGCTCCAGGCAGTGATAACTGCTTCTTTGAGTGAGGGTAGCTTTCCCACCGCCTTGAAGGAGGCGGTGGTGAGACCCCTCCTCAAGAAGCCTGCCCTGGACCCGGCTGTTTTAAACAACTATCGTCCAGTCTCCAACCTTCGCTTTCTTGCGAAGGTTGTTGAGAGCGTGGTGGTGCATCAGCTCCCTTTGTTTCTGGAGGAAGCTGATTATCTGGACCCATACCAATCGGGCTTCAGGCCCGGGTATAGCACAGAGACGGCATTGGTCGCGCTGGTGAATGATCTCTGACGGGCTCGGGACAGGGGTTGCTCCTCTGTCCTAGTCCTATTAGACCTTTCAGCGGCTTTCAATACCATTGACCATGGTATCTTATTCCAGCGTCTCAGGGGGTTGGGAGTAGGAGGCACTGTTTTGCAGTGGTTCTCCTCCTACCTACTGGGACGTTCACAGTCGGTGCTGGCAAGAGGGCAGAGGTCGGCCTCAAGGCCTCTTATTTGTGGAGTTCCTCAGGGGTCGGTCCTCTCGCCTCTCCTGTTCAACATCTATATGAAGCCACTGGGTGAGATCATTCATGGTTTTGGGGTCGGGTATCATCAGTATGCTGATGATACCCAGCTTTTCATCTCCACCCCAAACCACCCCAGTGATGCCCTCGACGTGATGTCCCATTGCCTGGAGGCGGTTCAGGTCTGGATGGGGAGGAACAGGCTTCGGCTCAATCCCGACAAGACTGAGTGGTTGTACGTGCCGGCATCTTGGGAAATTCAGGTTATTCCATCTTTAACCATGGGGGGTGAGGTATTACCCCCCATAGATAGGGCTCTCAACTTGGGTGTCCTCCTGGATTCACAGCTCTCCCTGGAAGATCATATAGGAGCGGTGACTAGGGGGGGCCTTTGCCAGGTTCGCCTGGTGCGCCAGTTGTGACCCTATCTGGACCAGGATGCCTTGCGTACAGTCACTCATGCGCTCGTGACCTCTAGTTTAGACTACTGCAATTCTCTGTACATGGGGTTGCCCTTGAGGAACACTCGGAGGCTTCAACTGGTGCAGAATGCGGCTGCGCGAGTTGTGTTGGGGGTTTCCCGATACTCCCATGTAACACCTCTACTCCGCGAGCTGCATTGGCTTCCAGTTGCCCTCTGGGTGAGATTCAAGGTGCTGGTGATGACCTATAAAGCCCTAAATGGCATGGGTCCAGATTACTTATGGGAACACCTGCTGCCGGCATCTATTTCCCTTCGTCCAGTGCACTCCCACAGAGAGGGCCTCCTCAGGGTGCCGTCAGTCAGAGAGTGTCGGCTGGCAGCCCCCAGGGGGAGGGCGTTCTCTGTGGGCGCGCCAGACCTTTGGAATCATTTACCGGTTGAGCTCCGGATGGCTCCTGACCTTCGCTCCTTCTGCCGTGACCTGAAAACTCATCTATTTGAACAATCTGGCCTGGTCTGATGGGTTTGGGGTATTTTAATTGTAATTTTAATTAATTTTCACTGCAATTGGGCTACTCTATTTAATTATTATCTTAACTTTTGTATATTGTATTTTTTATCGCATTTTATTGCCCTGTACACCGCCCTGAGTCCTTCGGGAGAAGGGCGGTATAGAAATTAAATAAATAAATAAATAAATAAAACAAGAAGGCAAGCTAAATATTGGCTGGCTTCTATTTTTTAAAATGAATAAAGAAAACAACATCAGACTTCAAACATGTTTAGTCAGGTAATTGTAGAAAGGCAGGAAATAAGCAATCTGTGTTTGTAGAAACCATCTAATATAGAAGCCATTGACTTGGTAATGTTCTTAATCAAATTATACAGAAAGAATTCAGATATTACCTAGGACCTTTTTTGAAAGATATATGTAAAAATAAAAAAATCACTTGGCTCATTGTTTACTCTCTGGGTCACTGTTTATCAAACAGCTTTCTGGCTAGGGAAGTCTGGGAACTGAAATCCACACATTTTCAAGCTGCAAGGATGAGAATCACTGCTCTGGGCTACCACCTGACAATAGTGACAGACCCTTTCATGAAGTTTAATCTTGAATTTAAATCTGAAGGACTGGGAATTGTTGCTAATGCATCATAGGTCTTGCATGCCTTAGTCTGACCACACCTTATTCCTTATGTCAACAATGGTCAAATAGTACAGACATTGAGTCCAATTTATTCTTATATGCTCTTTTTATTTTCTAAAATTTTCCTAATAGAAATTCATTTTTGCTTAACTATATTCAGAACTGTATAAATAACCATAATATTTGTCATCAGATCATTCTTGGTATAGTATTTTGCATGAAATACTTTTTCTGTATGCAAGTCTCTGTACTTTTATAATAATAATAATAATAATAATAATAATAATAATAATAATAATAATAATAATAATAATAATAATAATAATAATAATAATAATAATAATAATAATAATAAAGTTGGAAGGGACCTTGGAGGTCATCTAGTCCAACCCCCTGCTCAGGCAGGAAACCCTATATCATTTCAGGCAAATAGCTGTCCAGTCTCTTCTTAAAAACTTCCAGTGTTGGAGCATTCACAGCTTCTGGAGGCAGGTTGTTCCACTGGTTAATTGTTCTATCAGGAAGTTTCTCCTTAGTTCTAGTTTGCTTCTCTCCTTGACTAGTTTCCATCCGTTGCTTCTTGTCCTGCTTTCAGGTGCTTTGGAGAATAGCTTGACTCCCTCTTCTTTGTGGCAGCCCCTGAGATATTGGAACACTGCTATCATGTCAGCCCTCACCCTTCTCTTCATTAAACTACACATACCCAAAGCCATTTGGATCTAAAGTATTACAGCAAATACTAGGATGCAATTCTCATTTCCTACAACATGATCACATGAAAAACTGTTATAATAATTTATTTATTTTTATTAAAAAATAAACTCTTTGCCATCAATGGAAGTCTACAGTATGATTCATACTAAGACTTTGGATATAGCACACAAAATTCTGAGGAAATACATTTAAAAATATGCTAAACGTTATTTTTACAGCAATTTTAAGCTAAGAATCCACCACAAAACAAAGGTCAAATTCATGCATTTCACCTTATTATTTTTAGGATGCTTATTAGACCTGTCTAGATTCAATGCAGTTAGATATTTCATTTCAAGGGGTGGAACAAAATCCATTTCAGTTTTCAAAGTGAAATATTAGAATCCATACTTTGCCTTCAGAAGGACAGTTTGTTTGTTTATAATATATATGTCCTCCCTACTCACATTCACATGTGGAGATTCAGGGCAGAGAAAAGCAATAAAAAGCCACAATTTAACACACACAAATGCACAAACACACACACACACACACACACACACACACACACACTTTATACACAAATGTGATGTTAATACATGTAAAAAAGGAGTGGGGCTTCAAGTGAACTATCACCATATTGAGCTGACACTTTGCCCCCCTCCCAATTTGCACAACCAGTTAAGGACCAGAGAAGCATTCAAGGTAATATGATGGAGCTACTTTGCTCTGGTAAATAAAAACATTGAGCTGCTTCATTTGGGGGATTTGCTTTGATTGAATCAAATTCTCATCAACTCATTCTACCAAAGCTCTGCACAGCTCTAATTTTTTCCAGACAAATAAAACTATATCTTGGCTAAACTGAACTCTAAAGGAGTTTTTGTTCTCACTGGAATTCTATCAGAAGTAAGATAAAATAGCTCTCTTGGACTAAATTCTTGTGAACTCTACTGGAATAAGAATGAAACAGATGAAACTAAGGATTATTTTTTTCCTTTGAGTTTAAAAATTCAATAGCAGAGTGCAAGTTCACTCAGAGTGCAAGTTTACTAGCAACTGGTGGATCAAATGAAATGTTCTTCTCAGATTTGGTTATCTTGTATAGCAATTCATTCAGTGCAAGCATATTTTAAACAATACTGGGTGAAACTGCTAAGCTATTCAGCCAGAGGATTCTAATGTGGCTTGTGGTGGCCAGGCCTGGACAAAGATATAGAATGTCACGTAGCTGGATGCTACTCGTGTCAAAAGTCCAGGCCAGAGCTACCACACGCCCCGGTACAGAAATGGGAAGTAACGCACAATCCTTGGTCAAGGGTCCATCTGGATTTTGCTGGGCCATTCCAAGGGCAAATGTTCCTAATTGTTGTAGATAGATATTCCAGGTGGTTAGAGGTAATCCCAGTTAGCAGCACGACTTCAGCCAGCACAGTACAGGTACTCAGGGGGCACTTTGCCACTCATGGTCTGCCTGATGTATTAGTCTCAGACAATGGGCCTCAATTCACCTCTGCCATTTTCCAGGTTTTCACCCAGAACAATTTGATTAGGCACGTCACATCCACTCCATTCCACCCGTCCACTAATGGCCTTGCTGAAGTTATGGTGAGGTCAACCAAAGACGCCCTACATCGCATCATCCAGGGAGACTGGCCCAATTCCTTTTGGCTCAGCACTCTACCCCCTGTACTGCCACCGGGAAAAGTCCAGCTGAGCTACGTTGGGGCTGCCGGTTCGTCACAAAGCTGGACAGGCTTCATTCTGATCGGGCGGCTGCTGAACCAGAATGACCCTACCCCTCTTGAGAGTTCCTCATCGGGGACCTTGTATGGGCTAGGAACTATGGGCCAGGGGACAAGTGGAGTCAGGGGGTAATGGTCGACCGAACAGGGCCCTTATCGTACATCATTAAAGGGGAGGGGGGGTTGCCACTTTAGAAGGCACATTGATCAACTAAGGCCCTGGAGACTCAGCTTAAGGAACACAAGGAGCTAACCCCACCCAGATGGCCTGACCACCTTACACCACCAACAGCTTCAGCAAGGAATTCTTGCCAGCTGGGAACTGCACAGGGAAGGCCAATGAGTCAACCCAAAGAACCTGCAGAGTCTCTTGACCCAGCTGAAGCCCATATGGACAAGGAAACTCAGGGGCTAACACCGACCCAGGTTAAGGCAGAGTTAGGAACTGCACAACTTCCACGGTGTTCAGGCAGGACTTGAAGGTCACCAGCTTACCTGGAAGACTTCGTTTGGGCCAGGGGTCAATGGGCACGGGGAGTTAAAGATTCATGTTCAACTACAAAGCATGTTAAGGAAGTTAACCGTTTATTGTCATTTCAGGGGGAGGAAAGGGGTGTTATGTACATAAGCTGAGGTAATTCACAGACAGCTCCATTACAGCTGAGTTTGACAGCTCGGCTGGCAGCAACAGCGGGGGAGCGCGTGATTGGTCGGCTGCATACGGTGGGAAAATTTCTCTGTTAGGATTGGGCGTTGGGCTGGCAGCCAGAGTATATAAGGATCTCTGGCACTCATTGTCTTTGTCCTGTCCCAGCTGAATAAAGCCTGTTCTTGGATATCCGTGTCAGCTGTTCCTTCGGTCCGAGCGCCCAACATTACAATTATTTTAAGTATTTTATTGCTTTGTGGCTACAGTTTGGGTCAGTATGTTTCTTTGTGAATTCAGTAAATTTCCACTAACATTCAATTTTATTCAGTCATCCTGTTAACAGTCTCAGAGGAAATAAAATAAATTTGAAGAAATAACTTCTGTTTCTTTGTAAAAGTATACTGTCTACAAGTATAAATTTCTTGATTCAATGTACTTGTACTAGGTACAAGTATAAATTTCTTGATGCAATGTTGCTACATAATTTGCAGAACATAGAGCCATTGAGTTCATATCTCACTCTTATATGAGACCTCAAGTGCTACATGAACAGTTTATATAGTACTTGAACTCTCATATAAGAGTGAGGTGGCTCTATATTCTGCAAATTAATTATGTAGCAACATTGCATCAAGAAATTTTTAAATTGTAAACCAGAAAAAAACAGGAATGTTCACAATCCTCTATTTATCTCTTAAATCTGCTTCTTACAATCCATTTTCTCTGTTATTGCTGAAATCAAACTGATCCAAACAACAGGAAGTAGGATAGAAACTGAGAAAAGGTTTTGGCTTCACTTCAGTGGGAATTTTTCATTGGATAAGAAAAAGTACTAGACAAGGAATAAGTGGAGATGATGATGATGATGATGATGATGATGAAGGTGGAAGGGACCTTGGAGGTCATCTAGCCCAACCCCTGCTAGAGCAGGAAACCCTATACCAGGGCTTTTCAACCAGTGGTATGGGTACCACCTGTGGTACATTGGCACCTGGCAGGTGGTACGCAACCATCCTAGAAAAGTGGTAGCAAGGGAGGGGAATGAGCTGAACCGGTGGCAGCACCGCACAAGCCTGAGCGAGAGATGGCTGGAGCTGCAGGGCCGTCAGGGCTCAGTGGAAGCACCAGGATCAGTGCCAGTCTCCAGCTGGAACTCAGCGCTGATCCTGGCACTTCTACTGAGCCCAGAAGAAGTGCCAATCAACTGGAATGTTGCAGCATCTCCAGGGTCTTGTCATTTACATTCAGATGCTTGACAACTGATTCATATTTATGACGGTCACAGTGTCCCTGGGTCATGTGAAGTGACCAAAACCCAGCGGATGGGGGAGAATAAAAACCAACACCCCATCCCACCCCCGCTGCCAATCCTCAACAGAAATGCTTACAACAATGAAAACCTCGAACAGGAGGAAGATCGCTGCCGGGTGGGCAGGCAGGTGTCTTTCTTGGCTGTGGCTTGTAACTTTGAACAGTCACTAAATGAACTGTTGTAAGTCGAGGACTACCTGTACTTCGTCAGTTTTTTCCTTTTTTCTTTTGGTCATCAAGTTTTTGACACCTTGCTAGGCGACTGGTGGTACTCGGATGTTGCCATATCCTAAAAGTGGTACAATGGGTGAAAAGGTTGAAAAGTCCTGCCCTATACCATTTCAGAGAAATGGCTGTCCAGGCTCTTCTTAAAAACTTCCAGTGTTGGAGCATTCATCACTTCTGGAGGCAAGTTGTTCCACTGGTTAATTGTTCTAACAGTCAGGAAGTTTCTCCTTAGTTCCAGGTTGCTTCTCTTCTTGATTAGTTTCCATCCATTGCTTCTTATCCTGCCTTCAGGCACTTTGGAGAATAGCTTGATTCCCTCTTCTTTGTGGCAGCCCCTGAGATATTGGAACATTGCTATCATGTCCCGCCTCATCCTTCTCTTCATTAAACTAGACATACCCAATTCCAGCAACCGTTCCTTATATGTTCCTTATACGGACTACCTTATCTAAGAATTCAAAAACTACTAAAACAATGCCAGTCCCTTTCTTCTTTTTCAACCCTAAAATTTGAACCTTGGATCATAAAATAAGCACATGGTCCCCAAATCCATGAAAGCACTATGATACTAAAGATAATAGAATATTAAAAGAGCCTTAGACTAATTCCTTGAGAGCAATGACCCAGGTTATCCTGGGAGCTAATGAGAATTGGCTATCTGTCTCTGTTCAGGAAAAATCAAAATACTGGAAGCATCATCTTCAAGGGCTTTGAACTCTAACTGTGGTTTGCTTACCCAGAGTTTAAGCCTCTTCCTTTGCTTTGACCCTCTGAGCTGCAGCTTACTGTAGACTTCCTCAACTATGGATGGGCAGATTGGGGAAAAAAAACATAAAGCTACCACTTGAAGTAATGGAAATTTTTACATGCCATATCTCTGCTGCCAGCTGTCCTCCTTGGTGTTGTTGTAAATGTTGTAAAATATGGTTTTTGTAGGTGAGAAGTGAATTGTATTGTGAGGTTTTCAGTTTTTATCTGATTTTTATTCAGGGATTCCCTGAGACCAAAAATTATTTCAAGGGTTTCTCTGGGATAAAAAAAAAGTTTAGAAAGTCTTGTTTAGTATAGTATGAACAATAAATCAGATTTTGACTGTTTGCTATTAGCAAAACATTGGCTCACTTCATTATACTTCTATTTTTTAGTATATAAACACTTTATCTTACATCCTTTTTATCCTGTTTATTCAAATCCAACACTTAGCATGCATCAGCTTTCTGTATTTTTAAACCTATTTGATTACTATATTTAGATATAGCAGACTTTGCACATTTATCTCTTTTCCTTGCTTGAAATACTTACTTTATATGTGTCTAGGTCACATATCTTTCTGATTAGGTGGAATTTCATCTTTGTTGCTCAATTCAGTTATTCTTTTCTCTTTTGACTCTGACCCATGTACAAGACATATTAATTATATTCTCTCTCTCTCTCTTTATAATAGAGGAGAGGCAACTACGGAGTTCAGCTGCAAAAGGACGACTATCTTAGAAATATATATTGCTACATTAGTTCATTAAAAAAATCCTTAAGTTTATTATTCTTCCATGCAAGAACTAGATTCAAAAACAACATTTAACTTGTTAAAAATAAAAAAGTTTTATTTTTAAAATTAATGTATTTTTCATATACTCCTGTTGCTTTATAGGTTATCTGCTATTCAATATTTTACATCTGATAGAGATGTTTCAAGATGGTGAAACTTGCCTAGTTGATCAAGTCAAATTGTACATATGTTTTACTAAATAGGTACCTGCGCCCCACTTAGAACATAGTTCCAAAGATATACTGTACTTAAGAAGAAGTACATAAATGAGGAACCTATTGCTGAATATATGGTTTAGATATACTGATTACTCAAATAATCACCCAAATAAAGACCTCAAGATTTAAAAGGCTTTGCATTTTAGCTAAATTTTAAAGATAAAGTTAATTAACGAAATATAAAGACATCACTGAATATCCTTCCTTTCTGGTTAGACTGCAGTATAGGTAAAACCATTATATTAGAATTCTGCATCTGTAGGGACCAGGAACACAAAAAGAGATAGTAGCTATAAACAGATTATGCCTAGTAAAATGACTGTGCCTTCTGAAAAGAGAAGGGGAAAAATCATGCACAATAAAAGGCAAAATGGTTTTCTGTCCAAATGCCAAACCATCTGTGAGGTTTTTCTTCCAACTCTATTGATACTTATTGTGGCACTTGTAGCAGTAATTATACTGAGCTGATAAATCCAGCATTAAGAACATTATAAAATAAAGAGATGCATAACAAAACCTGATTGCAAAAGAGCTATCAGAATGGTAGATGGAGGGGGGGGGACTCAAGGAGGAAAGCAGGAAATATGGCTGGCATCTTTCATGGGGAAGATAGCTTTGAAAGGAAAAGGATGTGCATCATAATCTCAGCAAAACTCAAAGAATAATCACTTGCTAGTGTTTCAAAATTGGTGTTCTTCTTTTCTGCATCCAAAGAGATCCAAAAATAAAGGAAACTGTCCTTTTGGGCAACATATTCTGATATGGAAATTTTTCATTGAAAAGTACTATATAAATGAATCACTGATACAACTAAGAAAGACAGCCTTCCCACGATGAACCATAACATTCTTTTGAGAAAGGGAAAGTCTAGCCTACTTTGTACTGTGATGACCAATAGCTAAAGTTTACAAAATGGAAAGGGGAAACATATCTTAGACATTGTTGTTGTTGTTAGTTGCGAAGTCGTGTCCGACCCATCGCGACCATCTTAGACATATATCAAAGCAAAATAGAGGAATAAAATATCACAAAAGAAAAATGAATAGGAAATGCTTGGGTGCATTGAAGGATGAATTTGAAGCTTTAATTGAAGAAACCAAGATAATTATCTTATGCATCTAAGTTTGTCATAATGGGGTGAGGAACTTTTTTTACTTTGTTCAGAAAGTATAGTACAGAAAGTTTAGCTTGTTGTACAGAAAGGAACTGCAAAATCTGCTTTTGCCTCTTGAATAAGCTGGCCTACATCCCCTTTATGTTTTCTCTGGTTTTGCTCTTCATTAGAGTTTCTTTCCACTACTGGTACAGAAAGTGTAGTTTGCTTTATGGAAAGGAACTGCAAAACCTAATTTTGCTTCTTGATTAAGCTGGCCGACATTTGGCCTATATATATGTTTTTGGTTATATTCTTCATTAGAACTTATTTCCAACACTGTAAGAAAGGTATTTAACAGTTCTTGAGGAAGTACCTCACTTCTCACCTTTTGGTAGCTTTAGCCCACTTGGAGTTTTTGCTAATATTCCGGGACAATTTGATCATTGAGGTAGTAGACAGTGATAGAACAGCAGTGACCAACAGCCATCTGTAAAACAGATATTCTTCACACAAATCCACATGTAGTCAATAGTTGTCATTTCTTTCCTACATGTTGCCTACAGCCATATACAACTATTCACTCTTTGTTATGCACTAACAGTTTCAGTCTCTGCTTCATCTGTTCTTTTCTTTTTACTGTTGTCTTCTACAAGCTCACGGGAAAGAATTGTTCTGGCTATATGTTTTATCCATTCTTTTGTAATTCATGGTATTAAAAAAAGCTGATTTTATCTCCACATACTTTCAGCTAAAGCTGTTAGAGGACTCAATAATAGCATCATCCATACCTCCTTCAAGAGCTTACTCATCTGCTTGTATGTAGATAGAATAGTCGTATAAATGATGACCTTTTGTTATCCACTTAGGATCAGCCTCCACATAAAGGAACAAATGGACTCTGACCTGGCATCAAAAATGGCAAGATTTGGAAGCAGTAAAATTGTTGGCTTCCAAATATGTTGCAGTTAGAAATGCATTATTCTTCAAGAACAGACTTCAATAATCTGCAGCCATTATGACAATCCAGAATATGATTAATTAAAACAAGACACACTCTGGATATGATCTTTTTGTCAGAACAGTGGCAATGTGATCTGGTAGGGGAGGTCTAGTGAGGCCAGATCTATTCAAATAGTCCACCCCTGAGGACTGATGGACACACTCAAATTCCAGAAGGATCTGTGACATGTCTTGGGAACTCTGTTGCATAGTTCTGCAGAATCTCTGGCCACAGCCTAGAATCAGAAGGCAGCAGAGCCATAGACTGGATCACTCCTGTGGTCCCTCTCAGATGTTGAAAAGAGCCAAGAGACAGCTAGAGGGCCACTGGAGGACAACAGAATGAGTCTGATCACAGGTTAGAGCCAGTATTAAGATCTATTTCATGGTGGTAAGAGTGATGGAATGTCACTATTTCTCTGCACTTATTGCATCTGCACAGTGCCACTCAGCATCACTGCTTAAAGCTCACCTGATCTCTCCATAGATAGGAGGGCTCAAATGAGCATTTACAGGGGTGGTTGGAGGAATTTGTTCAGCACTTGATGTATACAATTGTTTGAATTCATACTCGGTTGGATTCCAAGCATGGAGGAAGGTCCTTTGGAGGTGCCCAGGGAGCATACTTACCCAGTTATTTGCAACTAGTTTGACCTAGCTGGACCTAAGGAATGAACAGGTCCTCAGGGCTGTTAATGCGACTATTTGTTTATTAGATATTAGCCAGTCCTGGTTGCTAAAAGCCTCCAGCAGAATGACTTCAAGGTGGGCCCTGCAGGAGGAGATATTTCCAGGACCATTTAAAGAAGCCTTAGTCCATGTCAAACACAAGGCCCGGGGGACGGATCCGGCCCGCGAAGTGGTTTCATGTGGCCCCCGAAGCCATCCTGGAAACAGTGAGGGAACGGCCCCCACTGCCATGGCCCTGGCCCAGAGACCCTCCTCCTGCCAGAGACCCTCAGATCTGTCCCACTCCTGCCCAGACCCCCATAGCCACACTTGATGCGAACGATGTAGAGCTGGCCACGCCCACCCAGTAGGCCATACACACTCTAGCCACACCCACCCAGTAGGCCACGCCCACCCTGGCCATACCCACCCGGCCCCCTGAGGGCAACCGCAATGCTGATGCGGCCCTCAATGAAATTGAGTTTGACACCCCTGCCTTAGTCCATCCCCTCCTTAAGAAATCTTCACTGAATCCCACTTGCCTGGCAATTTCTATCCAGTTTCCGACATCCTTTTGAGGAAAGGTGGTGGAAAAATAGATGTGTTGTAGCTTCAGAGGGTCCTAGATGAAAAGGATTGTCTGGAGCCCTTTCAGTTAAATTTCAGGCATAGTTATAGAACAGAGACAGCATTGGCTGCACTTGTAGATGTAGTAGTGCATCCATCCTTACTCTTCTTGATCTCTCAGCAGTTTTTGATACCATCTGAACATAGTATCCTTTTGAACCACCTGTGGGAGCTGGAGCTGTGCAGCACAGTCTTGCTCTGCTTCATCTCCTTTCTTTGAAGCCAGTTCCAACTGTGTTGATAGAGAGCAAGAAGGCTAGCCCACAGCCACTCCTGCAGGGCTGCAGGGTTCGGGGCTCTCTCTACTTTTTTTAACATTTCCATGAAACTGCTGGATGAGATCATCAAACACCATGGAATGATGTGTCATCAATACACCAATGGTACCTAACTTTACATCTCCATCCCTGGTGATCCAATGGTGCTGTGGTTGCTTTCTCATAATGTCTGGAGGCTATAGAGATTGAATGAGGGACAACAGGCTTCAGCTGAACTATGGTAAGATGGAGTGGCTGGGATTCAAGAGGCCTCAAGAAACAGGGATTTATCATCCTTAGTTCTGGATGGGGTTATGCTACCCCAGATTGAATTTGTGCATAATCTGGGGTTCCCTTAGATTTGTGACTCTTGCTTGAAGAGCAGGTAGAAGAGCATTGCTAGAAAAGCCTTTGTCCATTTTAATATTGTGAGCCAGTTGCAGCCTTTCTTGAATCATTAGGGCCTGCACATAGTCACTTATGTCCTGGCATCTTCTGGTTGGTTCTGCATTATATTTTAAATGGGACTTGAAAAGTATTCGAAAGCTGATACAGAATGCAGTGACATGGATGATTCTGGTGGGCCTTGATGGCACATGTGACACCATTGGCTGCCAGTTTGCTTCTGGATCCAGTTCAAGGCATTGATAATTACCTTTAAAGCCCTTTATGGTATCTAAGAAACCACCTCAACGCAATGGAACTAGCCTAACCACTCATTCCAGCAGAAAAGGCCAATTTTTGGCCAAAGAATTTTGACTGGTGGGATCCAGGAGGTGAATCTTTTCTGCTATGGTCCCTGCCTTCAGGAATATTCTCCCATCAGAGGTGAGATCTGTCCCTACACACCTGGCTTTTAGAAGGGTCTAAAAAAGTCTTGGTTCTGTTGCTTGCCCTGGGGCCCTGACTGGGACCTGCTATATTGGGGATGGCTGACTAAGTGGAGAAGTTTCTCAACCCTAGGCAGTCCATCATCTTAACTTTTAATCTTTTTATCTCTTTTATTTAATTTTAATTGTTTTTAGCACTTAATTTTGTATTATATTGTAAGCTGCCCAGAGTCACTGTATTAGTGAAATGGTCAGGATAGAAATGTAATAAATTAAAGAAGAATAAATAAACTCAATGTGAATGTAAGTATTGCAATTCTAAATGAATATGAATGAAGCCAAGAAAGGGAAAGGCCCTGTCTCTCCACTTAGAGATATACACCAATTGTGTTGTATGGTCACATGTTATACTGATTAGCCAAACTTCTGCTCTCTGTGAATGAATCTTTATGCAGCACATATCAGCAAAAATAGAGACACAGTGAAGCAAAGACAATCAAAACTTTATGTTTCTATGTCAAGTTGGTCAAACCAGAAAATTGGATCCATAGGTTTGACTGGAACAATAACAGAGTCAGAGAATCCTACTTGCATGTTCCTTTCCTTCCCTCTTGTACCTAATGTAATTTTCAGTGTCTTCAGAAACATTTTATTTTTATCCTTATCTAGAATAGTATGAATCCCTTAAAGTTATAGAAGAACCAATTCAGAAACAGACAGAACTTTCCCAGAATAACTGGATCAACAAATTATTGGGAGAGGGGGGTTTAGAATTAACGTTCCATGGAATATCATAATACTTTGGATTAGAATATACAGTTTACAATTACACATATATATTGTGGCAGGATGTCATGACTAACTAGCATACTGAGCAATAAGAGCTTAGTTTATATTGACTTTACACCTCCTTCCATCCATTAATGAAATTGTTTAATATAGATTTGACATTTCTGTAAAAACAATATTTTGCTATCAGATGTAGTATGGTGTCTGCAGGATGTGGTGAATTCAAGATGGCAGGAATGATGATGAGATCAAAACTCTGCTCATATTTTTTTATATCACATTGTTGTGTCTACCATCTTGACTTTCATGATGGCATATTGTGATTCTCCTGATGATTTCTTTTTATAATTCTTTTTTCTGTAGTAGAAGTGTGTGACCTGAAGTGCCAAGCCACCTGGGTTGCCCAAAAGCTATGGACAATGAGAATTTGTAATGGGCAATGCCAAAGAACATGTAAGGAGTTTGTTCCAGAATGATAAAGATTCTGAAGATTACAAACACATTTTTAAGCTCATTTTTTCTCAGTGAAAAGATCCACCACTTCATGGGAAACCAGTTAAAAAGAAAGTAAAGCAGCTTGCACCCTACTATATTTTGGCAAAGTATTAGTTTTAAATGGGAAATCATTCACTTACAGGAATTCTTAGAACCATATTCCTTTCTTCTCAATCTTGAAATTCTTCAAATCCCTGGAAAAGAAGCACTTTCAGTTTTAAGAACTTAAGAACTCACCAGGACCATCCAAAAATTGTCACCAACCATGATTTTTAATTTGACACAAGTGTGAAAATATTGGGGAATAATCTTGTTATTTTGCTTACATAACTTAAAATTAATTCGCTTATTTAAAGGAACAAAAACAAATTTAAGATTCTTTCTTGATCCAATCCCTTTCTTTGTTCTGGTCTCACCATTTTTGAGCATGGCTTTCATGTGCCTCTAAAGGTCAAGCAAAGGCCTTGTATATCTGTCACTCAGTTGATAAAGTGGACTCTAGTCCCTGGAAGTTTATGCTACCATAAATCTGTTAGATTTTAAGAGGTCATAAGTCTTTCTTTTGGTGAATTCTCTATAAGTGACACACATGGCTTATTTTCTGGTGCTTAGCAGCAAATGAATCATTAGAAATGATTAATAATGATTAAAATCAATTGTCCAATAGGAAGTTTATTTCCAGCTTCACAAAATATAGAACTATGTCTCTGGTTACTTGAAAGAAATCTACTATCCTTTTATTACTTTTGCAGCTTTGTATATTCCAATGAGTTTATATGTTGTATGTGGAGGGGCAAAGTTCTCTTGTAAAAATGAAAAGCTCTTAAATTTCTATTATTTATTGAGGAATTGCATTGATGCAAATGAAAAGAAAACATAAATTTACAATATTGCTATCTATTTCCTGGAACCTTTCTATATTCCTACTTTCCTTTCGGATATACAATCTAGTAGCTCTAACATAACTTACCTCAGCTTCAACAGCTACTTACAGTAAACAGAGCCAGTGAGTTGAAATTAGGAACAAAGAATAACAAATACACTGGGCTGATAATCGCCTGGGAGACAGCTTTTATATACGAGTTCTAACACAAAAACTTCAAAAATGTTTAGGGCAGCCAATATGCATTTTCCCAGCATGATTTAATAAAATTGTGGGATGTGACTATACAAACTAGTGTAAGAGTCATTACTTTCATTAAGAATATTACAGAGAATAAATTAACCTAAAACAATAAAACCTGAGCTGCAGATATATGTAAGTCATTTACATTGTCTTGTAAACTCATTTTGGTGGAGGAAGAGAATGAATGTGTTATGGAAAAGGTTTCATTAGCACTTGCATTTCAATTGACTTAGAGGCATACCATAAGAATGAAAAGGCAATAAATATCAACCATAAATGAGAAACCAGTACAAGCTTTCCCTTTCTGTTCCCCCCTCCTGATGTTCTGTGCCATTACACTTTAATAGTTGCCTTGCATTTTCAATATAAAATGCTTTAAAATAGGCTACAATTGTGCCATCAATGAAATCAAAAGACATCTTTTATGTGGCTTTGTTATGTAGGTTGACTGCCAATTCCACATTATGACAAAGACAGAAGGAGAGACAGGAAAGCTGTAGTGTAATGCTGTAAAATGACAACATGTCCTACTATTTCATACATGCTCAGCTTCAATATTTGTCAACTGCCTCCGTTCTGCTTTCATTAAATAGCATATGGAATTAAACTGCATTTATAAACATTATGATTTATTTATAGCTATTGACATTTTAAGGTGTTTTCATTAGCATCTTCTTACCATCCCAGTGTACACACTAGGATGAGCTGCTTACTTGTGTCTCCAGGGAACTATAAGACAAACAGAATTTCCACTGGCATCTAACTGCGCAGCCGAACTATTTATATGCATGCTCTTCTGGGAATAAGATTCAGTCTAAATTGGTATCACCATCTGAATTACTTTCATTGCTTTATATTTGATCAGGTCTTGTTGCAGTCTTTTACCATCCCTTCTGGTATCATAGACATGCTTTAAATTAAATATGGGCAGACTTATGAATTATGCTAAAACATAACCCTAACTCTGCATCCTTCTGAGGCCATTGTGAACCATGGTGAGTTGAAAATATGCAACTCAGCTATCCCAATTTTCTGGTACCACACAAATATAATTACATGCTTATGGTGATTCATGTTTGGAAGTCCCTCTAAAAAGGCACCTTCCATCTACTGTGAGTGGGCTAATTTCTGAGGGGATGGGATTAGCCAGGATCCATTTCTATTCTTTTTTTTGGAAGGTATTGTATATATATCTGCATGGATTTTGATCCTCTAGTTTAAGTTAAAGAGCTATATGTTTTCAGGACAGACAACATACTTCAGTGCTAAAAACATTCACTTAGAAATGTAAAGGTTCAGTCTTACCTATGTTTATGCTATAACCAACATGGTATTTTTTCTGTTAGGCTTGTTAGATACTGGGTTCGTTGCTTGATTGATGAGATGAAGCGAGTGCGTTCAGCATAGATCATTGTTTATTTGGTTGCAGGAACTGAACTGAGAAACAGGGCTGCGAATGCAGCAATTTATACTCTGGCCTCTAGGTGACGGCCAATAGGTTTAAAGTAACCTATTGCCACCCTAGAGGCAGCCAATGGCAGCTCTGAAGATGGGTTGTCTGAGGAGCTGGGAGCCGTTAGCCAGCTTCCCTGCTTAAGCAACCTTCCAGCAATTAACCCCACATGATATTCCAAAGCAAGACAAAGCCCAACACATTACACCCCTCCCCCCTAGAATGTACACACATTATAACAACAAAGGGAATGATTACAGCAATTACAACTTTTACAGAGATACAAAAGTAGTATGCAAACGTACACATTTCCATACTTGCTAATACAGAGGCTCTCCTGGCTAGCAGAAAATCAATGACACATACAACATTATAGCTTTGTTATTTTGGAACAAAATCTTGTAAATATGCAGGAGGCTTGCGAACCCTTATGGAGCACTTGGGAGAACCAGACACTCCCTAGCCTACCAGCTTGCCCGCCGGGCTGGGTAAACCAGGGTCCATAAGTTCAAATGAGTCTGGCTGACTCAGAATTCTCTGGCTGGCCATTCCAGGTCGGCCCACCCCAGAGTCCAGTCCTTCCGCAGAGTTAGCATGGCGGCTGTAGTGTTCTGGTTGACTTCCTCCATCAGATGCCCCATGTTGTACTCCTGGGCTTTGCCCCCCTACAACCATCTCCCTGTTGCTCTGACTGCTTGGGAACTCAGAGCATATGGATTGATCAGCCTGGTTGCCGATTTGCGGCCTGTGAATGGGACCTGGAAAGAAGTCCTCGCTTTGTGGCCATTTTGGAAAACGCTTTCTAAGCTGATTGATATGGCAATGAACAACTTGCCCGCCCTCTAGGCCCACTTCTTATGAGAGAGGGCCCAATATTTTGGTGATTTTCCCTGGCACCCACGTTCCCATGCCCATAGTTCCGGGACCACACTCTGTCACCCACTTGCAGCCCCCTCAGGGGTTTTGGGCGAGAGGCCTCAACTGCCACTCGGTCTGGGTGCAACCTGTCCAGTTTCATGATTAGTCGCCTCCCCCAGCACAGCTCTGCTGGGCTTTTACCTGTTGCCATGCATGGCGTGGAATGTTGGCAGAGCAAAAAGTTGGCCAGTCTGTGGTGTCAGTCTCTGGTCACTATGCGTTTCAATGATTCTTTCATGGTGCATACCATCTGTTCGGCTTGACCATTACTAGATGGGTGAAATAGAGCTGATGTCACATGCCTAATGAGGTTTGCCCTCAGAAAAGCCTGAAATTCAGCTGCAGTAAATTGGGCCCCATTATCAGACACTATGACGTCCAGTAGCCCATGTGTTGCAAAGAATTTCCTAAGCACCTGGATGGTCTTAGCAGTAGTCATATTTGTGATTGGTATAACTTCCAGCCATTTAGAGTGGCTGTCGACCACTATAAGAAAGAGCTGTCCCTGGAAGGGCCCAGCAAAGTCTATATGAATCCTCGACTAGGGTGTGTGTGTCTCCTCCCACCTGTGGACTAGCGCGTGAGGCATTTCAGGCCTAGATTGCTGGCATGTGTAACACCCATGAACTTGGGCCTCAATGGCTTTATCTAATCCTGGCCACCATAAATAGCTTCGTGCCAAAGCTTTAATGTGATCAATACCTGGATGACCTTCATGAAGCAATTGCAATACCCTGTTCCTTAATGAGATGGAAACAATGACCCTGTTCCCCCAAAGAATACAACGCTTATGAGCTGAGAGCTCATGTCTCTTTGTGAAGTAGCTCTAGAACTCAGGACCTGGGCTTTTCTCTAGCCACCCCGTGTGGACCCAAGATAGCACTCTGCTTAGAGTCTTGTCTGTTGCCGTTTCTGCGGCTATGTCCCCTATGTGGAGGGGTAACTCCGGCAAGTCCTGAATGGACAAAATGCGGGCCGCTGGGTCTAGGTCTGGCTCGATTTGAGGCAGTGGAAGCCTGCTCAGGCCATCTGTATGGCCCATATCCTTGCCGGGTTTGTGAATTAGCTTAAAGCTGTAAGCTGATAAAAAAAACGGACCATCTTAACATTCTAGGGGATAAGATGTGGGGTTTCTGTCTGTCTGTAGTGAAAAACCCCAATAGCAGTTTATGGTCTGTGAAGACCGTAAAGTCCCTGCCGTATAATTAGTCATGGAATTTTTTTACTCCAGCTACTATTGTCAATGCCTCCTTGTCAATTTGTGCATAATTACGCTCAGTGGAGGACAGTGTCCTCGAATATAAAGCCCCCACCTGAAGTTTAAACTTCAGCTTAATAGGGCAGCGAGCTCCCATGCAGCAAATGCTTCTGCAGCTGGAGCAAAACCCTATGCTATACTGTCCCGGGGTCCTGGTACCTCTCCTAGTTGGGATGTCTGACTGTTGATTTGATGGCTGTCTCTCTGGTGACCTCTGCAGATGGACGTGATGTGGCCCATCTTCCCACAGGCCATGTAGCTTGTCAACTTCTGTGTTGTCTTCGGTGTCTTCTGTGTGTTCGGCATCCTCGTGGTGGATGGCTTCCTCGTGCTGTGCATGGCTTGTATTGCCCCACTGACAGCTTCGTCTGCCATGATCTCTTTCAGCGCGTCTGAAAATGACAGAGTTTTTTTGGTGAAGAGTTTTTGCTGTAACTCTTGATTCCGGAGACTGCAAACAAGCCAGTCTCGTAGCTTCTCCTCAACGTTGGAGAACTGGCACAGGTGTGCAGCCTGCCTCAACGCTGCAATGAATTCAGACGCTGTTTCACCTAGTTGCTGAACTCTCTGTTTGAATGCATGACACCTAGCGATTACTGATAGCTTGGGGTGGAAGTAGTCTCTGAGCCTTTTCTTCAAGTCCGTGAACGTTACAGACTCCAATGGCGTTGGCACAAACAAGTTCTCCGTGATGTTGAATGTGGCTGGGCCACACACACAAAGGAGCGTAGCGGCCTTCAGGCCGTCCTCGGCACCTTGATTCGCACATAGATAGTTCTCAACTCTGCATGGGTACAAAGACCATTTTTCCAGGTGAGCTAAGTCAAATTCTTCCAGGTTTCTGACCTTTGCCATTTCTGCTGGTCTTCACAGCTGGGGCTCGTTGTCTTCTTGTCCTGCTCCTCCGTTGCCCAGGGACAGGTCGTCTGGACGTGTGGTCGCTAGTGTGGCTGTGTTAAACCAACCATGGGGGGGAATTGCTTTTCCCACCAGGCGTGTTTGGCCTTTCCCTAGTGACTCTTCAGCTCAGTTGAAGGAGCAGGATCCCACCTTCATCGCCAGTGTTAGATACTGGGTTCATTGCTTGATTGACAAGACGAGGTGAGTGAGTTCAGCACAGATCATTGTTTATTTGGTTGCAGGAACTGAACTGAGAAACAGGGCTGTGAATGCAGCAATTTATACTCTGGCCTCTAGGCAGCAGCCAATAGGTTTAAAGTAACCTATTGCTGCCCTAGAAGCAGCCAATGGTGGCGCTGGACATGGGTTGTCTGAGGAGCTGGGAGCCATTAGCCAGCTTCCCTGCTTAAGCAACCTTCCAGCAATTAACCCCACATGATATTCCAAAGCAAGACAAAGCCCAATACATTACAAGGCTGATAGAGTAAACTATCCAACCTTTTCTATTTATATGTATATCAGCTACACATATGCAAAATTGAGCTTAGGCAAGCCTTATTTCTCCTAGGAATAAGGTGTTATTCTTCTTCCATTAAGGAATGTTTGAAAATAGCAATACATCAAAACAAGAATGAAGATTTATGACTTAAAATGTCAGTGATCCTAATAGTCACTTCAGAACTACATTCTCTCTCTCTCTCTCTCTCTCTCTCTCTCTCTCTCTCTCTCTCTCTCTCTCTCTCTCTCTCTCTCTCTCTCTCTCTCTCTCTCTGTGTGTGTGTGTGTGTGTGTGTGCAGCTTCACTATCCTAGATTATGTAAAGGCTGAAGTGAAGAATCTGTCGATTTATATTTATTATTATTTTATTATTGGGACTTATATGCCGCCCTATCTCCCAAAGGACTCAGGGCGGCTAACAACAATAAAATAAAATAATACAAAAGTTAAAAAGAAATTAAATTAATGGCCTCAGTAGAATAAATTAAAATTAAGTTAAAAATTAAAAACATAATTAAAATCCCTGTCAGTCCAGGTCAGCCTGATGGAAAAGAAGTGTTTTGAGACCGCGGCGAAAGGATCGGAGATCCGGGGCCATCCGAAGCTCAAGGGGGAGTTGGTTCCATAGGGCTGGCGCTCCCACAGAGAAGGCCCTCCCCCTGGGGGTCGCCAGCCGACATTGTCTAGCCGACGGCACCCTGAGGAGGCCCTCTTTGTGTGAGCGCACTGGGCGATGGGAAGTCGTTCCCGGCAGCAGATGGTCCTGCAAGTATCCCGGGCCTAAGCCATGTAGGGCTTTAAAGGTAAGTACCAGCACCTTAAATCTCACCCGGAGGACAACCTGTAACCAATGCAGCTCACGCAGGAGGGGTGTAATATGTGAGTATTGGGATGCTCCCATCACTACCCGCGCAGCCGCATTCTGCACCAGTTGAAGCCTCCGGGTGGTCTTCAAGGGTAGCCCCATGTAGAGAGCATTGCAGTAATCTATACGGGAGGTAACGAGTGCATGGGTGACTGTATGTAGGGCATCTCGGTCCAGATAGGGCCGTAACTGGCGCACCAGGCGAACCTGGGCAAATGCCCCCCAGGCCACGACTCCAATATGATCTTCAAAACTGAGTCATGAATCCAGGAGGATGCCTAAATTGTGTGGCCTATCAACAGGAGGTAACATCTCTCCTCCCATAACCAAAGATGGAACCTCTTGGACTAAACGAGATGCCGGTACATAAAGCCACTCAGTCTTGGCCGGGTTGAGCCGGAGACTGTTCTTCCCCATCCAGATCTGTACCGCTTCCAGGCAACGGGACATCACATCGAGGGCATCACTGGGTTGGTTCAGGGTAGAGATGAAAAGCTGGGTATCATCAGCATATTGATGATACCTCACCCCAAAACCACGGATGATCTCACCCAGTGGCTTCATATAGATGTTGAACAGGAGGGGCGAGAGTACCAACCCCTGAGGCACCCCGCAACTAAGGGGCCTAGGGGCTGACCTCTGCCCCCCTGCCAACACCATCTGCGAATGGCCCGAGAGGTAGGAGGAGAACCACCGTAAAACGGTGCCTCCCACTCCCAACCCCTCAAGACATTGCAGAAAGATACCATGGTCGATGGTATCAAAAGCTGCTGAGAGATCTAAAAGGACCAGGACAGAGAAATAACCCCTATCTCGGGCCCACCAGAGATCATCTACCAGCGCGACCAATGCCGTCTCTGTGCTGTACCCGGGCCTGAGACCCGATTGGTATGGATCCAGATACTCAGTTTCCTCCAGGACCAAAGGGAGCTGCCGTGCCACCACGCTCTCAACAACCTTCACAAGAAAGCAAAGGTTGGAGACAGGACGAAAGTTATTTAAAATAGCTGGATCCAAGGCAGGTTTCTTGAGGAGGGGCCTTACCACCACCTCTTTCAAGGTGGCAGGGAAGCACCCCTCACTCAATGAAGCATTGATAACTGCTAGGAGCCAGCCTCGTGTAACCTCCAGAGCCCCATAAACCAGCCAGGAGGGACACGGGTCCAACAGACATGTGGCGGCACTTAATTTCCTCATGATCCTGTCCACTTCATCTGGAGTCACAGGGTCAGACTCTTCCCAAATGTTCTCGGCCAAACCCATCGCTTCCCTTCGTCAGATACTGCCCAGTCAGAGTCCAGACCAGCCCGAATCTGAGAGATTTTGTCCACCAGATACTCACTAAATTCCTCAGCCCATCCCCACAAGGGGTCCTCTCCCATCCATTGATTTAAAAGGGAGCGGGTCACCCTAAACAGGGCGGCCGGGCGGTTAACTGCAGACGCAATGAGGGTGGCGAAGTAAGCATGCTTCGCCACCTCCATTGCCACAAGATAAGATCTAGAAAAGGATCTTAACTGTGTTTGGTCAGACTTGGACCGACTGGATCTCCAAATGCTCTCTAGGCTCTTTCTCCGGCGCTTCATCTCCTGCAGGTCCATGGAAAACCAAGGAGCGAGCTAGGATCTGCGCCGGGTCAGAGGCCGCAAAGGCACAACACGGTCGAGAGCCTCTGAAGCAGCCCATTGCCAGGCATCAACTAAGGTCTCGACCGGGCTGTGGGAAAGGGAGGTAGGAATCAATCCAAGCGCCGTCTGGAATCTATCTGGATCCATCAGGCGCCTGGGGCGGAACCACCTGGTCAGTTCCGCCTCCCAGCAGCAGGGGGTGGCATGATGGAGGCCCAACCGCAGGAGATAATGGTCTGTCCATGAAAGGGGTTGAGATGTTGGAGTAACCCCCCCAACCATTAAGCCACTGCCCAGAGATAAAAATAAGATCAGGCGTGTTTCCCCCCTCGTGAGTCGGATCCTGAATAATCTGGGTCAGGTCCATGGCCATCATGGAAGCCATGAACTCTCTGGCCACCCCCGACGCACTGCCCAGGGAAGGCAGATTAAAATCTCCCAGAACCATAAGTCTGGGAAACTCAACCGCCAACCCCGAGAGGGCGTCGAGTAGCCTGGGCAGAGCCGTTGCTACGCAGCTGGGAGAGAGATAGATAGATATGCTAGATAGCTCATTTTCCTTTGTCACTGGAGTGACAGTGCTTATAAAACTGTGTTTTTCACAAAAGGTTTCTGTAATGGTACTGTTAAGCCTCCAACACCTCAGCAAGTACTTGCATTTCAGAAGCTGAATAAGAGGTATGACTTATTTCAATATGCTGAATAAAAGGGATAGATAGGCAAGGAGGACAACTTTTTAACTTTAGCAGCAGCAGTTTGTAGAGCTTTGGAGAACAGACAAAGAAAACTCCATCCTGCTTACTCCTTTCTTCCATATAATTCTTCTCTAAGTAAAAAAAAAAACACTGCCAAATCCATGACTTACTCTTTTGAAGTAGCAGAACTTACTTAACCCAGATTTCAGTAATGAAACCTATTGTTTCATTGATATACAGTTCCCCCATTAACATTTATTTTCAAATTCTTATAGAAATCTTAGGAATAACTATTGGACATCAGTTCTGAAATGTTAAAAATCAAGAACTTCCATTCAAGGTAGTTGCATGAACAGATGGAGAGGTCAAGTTGCAATTTATCCAACTATTTCTTGTGGATGTTCAGTTTGGCAGCAGCACTTAACTAACTTTGGTTGATCTTAAAAAACTAAACAGTATCAGACCAGGAGGGATAAGTAGGGAACAACCAGGAGATCTCAGACATGCAGGCTAGAATGGGAAGTTTGAAAATCTTCCATATTGTTGCAAGAATACCACACATAAGTGTCACTGAAGTCAATTGGAGTAAATCTTGATTCATGCCAGTCTTCACCTACAGGCTAATGTAGCTTCCCTCCAACCACTAACACCTGATCCAGGAACTAGCTTACTTGGAATAAGGATCATAAATGTAATAAAGATAATTTCTTTATTGCAAACAAGAATGAAGCCATATGTGCACAGAAAATCTGTATTATAACAGATAACAATCAAAGCTTCTATATAGATCTTTGCTCCAGATGTGTACAGTAAGTGTTCACTTCCATCTTTATAAGTCAACTGCCATTATTTGGGAGGTTTTCAGAGCCAGCTTCATTCCTTATACCTCACAAGGGCTCCTTAAATTGCAGGAAGCCCCAGTATTGCTTAAAGTACCATTTCTTATAAGTTAATAGAGGTATAGACACTTTTATCAATTGGACTCTAATTTTAATCATCTACCCTGTCTTTTTAAAATACCATATCAGTTTGTTACCTATGAATGGGTTTAATTTCCCATCTGCCATCCCTCAAAAGAAATTATGTTTTCTCCTCAGATTTATCCTGAGAACCAATCATGTTTATAACATTCTGAGAGGGCAAAGCATACTCAAAAACATGAATATAGGGGCTATACAAAGTATTTCACTTTGATGAAGATTTAGGTAAAGCCCTAAATGACTTGATCTGTTTCACAAAAATACCCACCCTAACTTTTAAATGGAAAGCTGCTATGTTCTTTCCTTCGCATTGATCCTACCTCCTCATCCAGCCTCACTCCCGTCACTTAAACCACTGTCTCAATCTTGTATTCCATTTTCTTTAGCAATATAAAAATAAATTATCCATTTTCTTTTTTTAGAAAATATTGTACTGATATCTGTTCTTTTATGAGATAGCATATCTCATAAAAGGTGTGTTGGGAAAGAATATCTTCTTTCAGAGAGAGATGTGCATCACTTTAAATGATGTTCAAGTTAGTTCAGTGTACAAGAAGAGAGAAACTTCATAACTGCTGTTCAACAGCTAAACGACAGAGAAAACAGGCATATGCTGCTCACTGGGACTTTATTGTTGATAGATCCTTCTAAAAGAAAGAAAAAAATAGATTCTAAAATGGGCAAAGGTCAATAAGTTTAGTTGAACATTCAGTGCAGCCATTTGTTTTACTATTGAAATATAACTCAAACAGCAAGGCAGCAGTGGTGGTGAGTAGACTTGTTTATGAGTACCCAAGACTGAAAGCCTTGCCTATAAAGAAAACACAGATGCTTAACTGAAGGTCCTAGTAAGTTCCAACAGAGTAGTAAGATGTAATACTGCTATAAAAAGATTAAATAAAATGAGAAAGGTTTTAATACATCTTGAGAGGGTGAAATGCCAGTTGTTCTTGGTGTAAAACAACTGAAAAACACACATACAATCGCTAAAGGTCTTGTCTTGTTTATTGAGATCATCAACAAGAAGGTATGTCTCTGGGTTCTGTTACCTTAACCTCACCAGAGAAGCAACTGTGGGGGATGGCCAGAAGACCCCTTTTTTGAGGTGAATGCATAAGGCAAGCTTAGCAAGAGAGATGATCCTCCAAATAAAGAGGTGCCGAGACAGGTATGGCTTTAAAAATTGAACAGGCAATTATAATTGGACCTTCTACTTCCTTCTATCAGTGATTAGGCCACTGCATAATGAATAGTAGCAGTGGTCTTCAAAATCAGATTTATATAAAGCATTGCAACAGTATATCTGTATTTTTTAATAATAACTTTATTTAAAATTACAATTAAAAACATAAAAACTAATATACTGTAAATTTTAAAAAAGAAAAAGAATAGGAATAAGAAAAAGAAGAAATATACAAAGAAATTACTTTCCTCTTTATCACAAGTAAAAACAATTTTAGCAACTTATCACAATCTCTTAAAGTACAACAAATGATCTTTTCATTTTGTATCTCTTATCAATAAAGAAATCCTTAAAACCTGATTATTTCAGTCTGCTGTGGTCTCAGCTCCACTTTTACTTAAACTGTCTTCAATTCCGCATTTTTCACTCAAAAGTCCTAGAAGCAACTATCCATGTGTTTACTTTCAGCTGTGCACCAGGAGTGAAAACGCTAGAATATTGTTTTGCTAATTCTTAAGATAAATCACAAATCACTACTGCAAAGCATTCCAAAAAGATTTGTAACATCTACTATATTATCTTCTCTGGCCATGACTTTCACCTGTTGCTCAAGCAGTAGCTCCAAATCCAGGAGGGTCTTTAAGGTATGGACCTGCTCTGTAAAAGCAACCATGATTCCAACCAGGGCCAAGCTGCTGATTTGAATTGAACCAGATCAGTCATCTACAAACCAACAACTTTATCTAGCAGCCATCTTATTTCATTTGGTTTTGATCCATAAAGTTCCTTACTTCCACTAGACACTGGGTCAGGATCTTCCAGTCCAGTCTGAGCTGGTAATACAAAATTAAGCATCGTAACTTCAACTTGAACTGCAGGTTATTGTTTCCAACAGTTTCATCTGGTTATTAAAAAGCATGGAGGAGAGATTCAAACCCTCTCACATCTCACATTTTAAGGGGGGCTTATCTTGGGGAAATTTACAGCAAGGCTGCATTGGGAAACATGTGTAAAGGAAGCAAAGGTTCCAGTCAATTCATAGTAACAGTTTTGTAAATTGGGATAGGGAGGGGATGCATAAAAGTCTCTGGATATTAGCAGATAGTGCAAGCTTAAATAATTACATTTTATAATAATTACAAAATGCTAAGGCTGGAGTACCTCTTCAAACCTTCTGAAAGAAGTATCATGTTTCCATGTCCTCTCAAAGGTTTGGCACTGCTGTTTTGAGTGCCTGTGCCCATTATATGAGCATTTATTGCAATTCTATATCAGAACAAATAGCTCCAAAAATAAACATAAAAATCCATTAGATTGGTATATGTAATTCTTCATGTTTCTGCCTGTGCATTAAGATATTTATTTGACAGGCATGGACCCATATAACATACATTTGTTGAGTTGGATATGCGTGTCTTCCATTTCCTGTGTACCTGGACTAAGACAAGAGAAGCACTTAAAAGTAATTGCAATGATAACATTGGCCTGAAACTAATGCCAGAACTTTCAAAGTCACCTTCCCAAGAATGATTAGAACATAGTTAAAGTAACAGAGGATAAGAAAAAAGACAAAATGGTAAGCAATTACTAAGCATATATAATACAACAGAAATCAATGAACATTTGCCAGCATCAGGAATTAGATTTGTTCAGAGAAGAGGAGAAAGCAAAAAGCATCCAGATAACAGAGCTAATGGTTATTAAAGGAGCTCAGTGCTGAGAAAAGCGCATATATTCTTCTAGTATCAAAGTGCTTGTACCACAATCTCAGCACATTTGGAAACAAATAGAAATAATTTAGAATATACTATAAGTTTATTAAACTCCTGAGAAAACTCTTGAGAGCAGAAACTTTAATTAGAGCAGTGTGTTCTGCCTTTTGTAGCTCTTCTATGTTAACCATCAGAGGAACTTGAGAAAAGAGTTTCAAGCCTTTCAGCTGATGTAATGAAAACTTAGCTTTTACTTTGATTGTGACTAGTGTAAAGTGGACTCATTTTATATTTGTTTGTTTGTTAATCAAATTTATCTACAGTATCTGTCCATTGCACCAAAGGTGACCCTGGGCAGCACACAATAGTGAACAATGAAAAGAAGTATAAAAATAGTAAAAATATCCTGAAAACCTAAAATAAAATCATAATAAATAGAGAACAAAAGATCATCCTCTCAATCAAAGCGCCATCTGGCCAACTCCATCCAGTTCTATGAGAACTGCAGCCTAGTCACACAACCAAATCTTGGGGGGGGGGTTTTGTTTCAAGGACCAATCTTATTTCAAGAAGGGAGTGCTCAATAAGTTGGTCCCACAGCAGGCATGCATTCATGCATGCATGCAGACAGACGGAGAGAGAGACAAATATATCCCATATATTTGTTTGTCTGTCTCTCTGTCTATGGTACATTCCATAGAATGAAGACAGAAAGCATAAGAATGTAAACATAACACACACATTAACTAAAATGCAGTCAAAATATACAAAAATATAATTAAAAATATGAATAGCACCGCTTAGCTCATTATTCAAAACCACACATAAATGAAAAATTATTTACCTACATGCATTTTTTTTAAAAAAATGTGCAGAATGAAGAATATGGAGAGAGAGTTTAAGCATCCTTGGCAGTCAATTCCAAACTCTGAGAGCAATTGTTAAAAAAAGCCACCTCTTAAAACATAAAATTCATCTTCCATGAGATTCCATGATCCTGTCTACATTTTCAGGCCCTGAAAATGGAAAAACAATGCATTGTAACTGAACAAACATTGCAAACATCAAGGACTACTGTTAGTATAGTGTTAGGTTCTGACTGGATAGCTTTATTATTTTATGTAAAATCTTATTTTCTACAAAATGACTTTTTGTGCCATTTACATACAGCAGAACTGAATTAGGTGGAAATTAAAAATGAAGCCTCTAATCAGCCTCATAAGATGTTATTAATTTGAAGTGGTCAAGAAACCATATATAAAAGGCTAGGCCACATGACCACGGAGATGTCCTCGGACAAGCGCTGGCTCTTCGGCTTTGAAACAGAGATGAGCACCGGCCCCTAGAGTCAGAAACGACTAGCACGCATGTGCGGGGGAACCTTTACCTTTACCTTATAAAGCTAAAGCCTTTAAAACAAAGCCTTTGAAATGTCTAAATTGGTGGACAGTTCAGTATGGATTGATCCTAAAAAGAATGACATAATCAGGCTAGATATGGATTACTAACATAGCTTAGAACTGTCTGTAGCAAGAGACAATTTGGGTAGCTGCAAGAATTAATATGAATTGCAGGGAAAGAAAGAAAGAAAGAAAGAAAGAAAGAAAGAAAGAAAGAAAGAAAGAAAGAAAGAAAGAAAGAAAGAAAGAAGGAAGGAAGGAAGGAAGGAAGTATTTGTCCAACTGTTTGTCTAGAAACTTAATTTCAGAGAAAACGGGAGAGATGAAGCATAGACAAAGAGTTAAAATGGGACTATATTTATTAAAATGACCTGAAAACTGACCTTTTAAAGAAGATTAGGAAATAAACTGTGGTTTTGCAGATGAACCTACTCTCAAATTATATTTGTAGAGGACAGAAAAAAAGTCCAGAAGGCAAATGACTGAAAACAGTCATAGCAACAACTTTTCACTAAGGCAGAAAAGAATGACAGGTGGCAGAGTGTGCTATACAGTATATGTGCTATATCATACACCAATACCCATATATCAGATAAAAATCCTTGAAATGATCATAGAGTCTGTTTAATAGCTTATAAAATATACTATTCAAAAGAAACTTCTTAATAACTTTAACATTTTTATGAAGCCACCGAGACAGCTCATCCAACAGTTTGGAATGGAATGGAGTGCCATCAATATGTTGATATGCAGCTTTACATAGTTGTTCCAGGCTATGGCAGGGATGTTGGGGACATCTTATTCCAATGGTTAGAGCTATAAAGGACCTCAATGAGAAAACTAGACTGAATTTGAGCCTTAATAAGAGGTGTTTGTTTGATTTGTCTATTATGCCTTTTTATCAGTGAATGGGCTTGCTCTACTTCTGAAAGATCAAGTTTATGATCTAGGGGGTTTTCTGCATTCATGGCTCTAGAACCATCAGCAGAGGAAAGCTGTGGCTAAAATAGAAGAGGACAGCTGTATCTTAGGGTTGAATTGTGGAATCCCCTGTATTCTCTTAGCTTAGTTGTTTGGTTGCAGATATTTCATTAGCCAATGCAGTGATGATGTTACCTAGTGAGATAATGAAATGTCTACAGTCAAACAACCAAGCTCAGAGACTACCAAGGACTCCACAGCTATGGCTATATTGGCCAATTCCAGCCTTATCTAATTCAAGAAGACCTGGTTGCAATAGACAGAGATCATTTTTTTACTGCTGATTAAACTAATGTAGTTAATGTACATGATACCACTACTGTATAAACATTATTTGGAAATGATCAAGAAAGTAATGCCTCATGTATTAACTGGTGCCTAATGTTGAGAATATATGCTATAACAGTCATATTGCAGGCCCTGCACTAGTTGCCAGTTGATTTCTGACTACAATCTAAAATGCTGATATAACCTATAGAGCCATTTATAGCCTGGCATCTGGGCTTCTGCAGGATTGCCTAAATCAGTGCACCCTCTTCCATCATTGAGGTAACAATGCCGCCTCTGATGGCTTTTAAACATTGAGCTCTTTCAGAGTGTATTACAACTGTACCCTCTGTACCGATCTGTACCAATCTGTACCCTCTCCTAGTTTAGTGTTTCTCAACTTTGGCAATTTGAAGATGGGAGAACTGCATTTCCTAGAATTTCACAGTCAGCATGGGAGTTAGCAAGAGAACTCTGGGAATGAAGCCCACACATATTCAAGTTTGCAACATTGAGAAACCCTGTTCTACTCTTTCATATCTGTTTTTGCTTCTTCCTTTTGAACATGTCTTGCCCAGTTCGAAGCATGCAATATTGTGAAAGATTTAAACTAGACAAAAAGAGCTATGGATTTGATTTTGTGAAAAATGAATTGGAAATCCTACTGTGTGGTAATGTGATAGTGATAGTGCAATGTCGCATGGTTGAACGGAGAGGCGGACACTTGACCTGGGTAGTATTTCTTTATTGAGTCAGAAATGAAGCTGAAGCAAAGGGGTTACCTGGCGTCTCTTTATACCTGCCCAGGTGAATGGTGACCAATAGATTTAAACCTGGGCTTCCCGCCAGTGCAGGTGGCCAATGGCTTTAAACCCTGGCTTCCTGCCAGAGCTGACCATGCCCTGGGGCTGTCAACGACTCGCTCTATTCAGGCTTTCCCGCCAAAGCGGTTATAGCCTGGAGCTGTCCAGCCCCCTGCTGTGCTGACATTTCCGTGTATGCTTTAAAGGCATACACTACAGATAGTGATGAACATATTATTTCTAAGGTTTATAAATTGAACTTGTATAATGACTACATAAAGCGTTGTATGATTGTATCATTCAGTGGGCAAAAAACTTTGGCTATAATATAATGCTTCAACAATGGGAGAATATGTGGATGAAAGGTTTAAAATTCACATTAAATGATAACTTAAAAGAAAATTTTTGTAAGATATGATAACATTGGTATCTAACCAGAAAAATTGTCAAGAATGTATAAATGAATAATGGAAATATAAATGTAAAGAAAGGAACTTTTTATGATTTATGGTGGACATGTTACATAGCAAAGAAATATTGGAGTAGGATTCGCATCTTAATGCAGAAGATTGTTTAAGTAAATATAAAAATAAAACCAGAAACTTTTCTTTTAATGGATAAAAATATTGAACAAAATGGAACTTTGACAACAGCAAGAATACCTTATGCACAAAAACGGAAGGATACTTTGATTCCCACAATGGACTAATGGCTGCAAAAATTGATGGAGTTATCAGAGATGACTGAATTGACTGCTTTGATTAAAGAAAAGAACACAATTGATTTTGTTTCTAGTTGGAAACCACTTTTGGACTTTGTGCTTGAGCTGGAAAAAATGAAACTTTAATTTCGGGTCTTTCTGATTAGGTATGTTTGCTGTTACAGAAAACTGAGGTTTATGTTACTACCTTATTCTACTACAACAAAAGAAATTAGAAATCAGTGCTTTTCTTTTTCTTTTCCTTTTTACCCTACACTTTTCTCTCTTTCCCCTTTCCTCCCTTATTTTCCAATTATTTTCATTTTCTTTGTACTTCTGTATTTTATATTTTGTTAAACTAATAAAATACTTTAAAGCACGCAAGTAGATTGGTGGGGAAAACCTAGCTGCATTCATATGCACAGAGAGCAGAAACCAGAGCTGTGCCTGGCTGGATATGAGGTATCACAATGTGAGGTGAGGCAAGGCAAGACCAGCAGAGGAGCCCAGAGGAGCCAACAACCGAGGCACTGCTAGTTAAATTACACACACACACACACACACACACACACACACACAAACTTGCTTTACAAGGATAGAAGCACATACACCAAACAGAAAGAAGTAGCAATTGAATGAACCTTTATTGTCAAAGTACAACCATGTATACAATGAGATTGGCTGAGCCTCCCTTCATGCCCCCACCACCACAACTCACTGTGACAACAAACCCACCATCTTGTTACACCATGTGAGATAATTTCACAACACACCGATAGAAGCTGTTCTTCAGCCTGTTGATACAGCTGGCTATACTCCTGTATCTCCGACCCGATGGTAGGAGAGTAAAGAGGTACCAACCAGGGTATGAGTCATCCCTGAGAATTTTTCTCACTCTTCCAAAGCAGTGAGCCCTGGCGATGTCACCCAGTGGTGTCAAGGGACAGCTCACAATGTTTTATGTTGTGCTCACCACCCTCTGTAATACTTTCCTATCCACGGCTGTCGGGCCAGCATACCAAACCACAATTCAGTGCGAGAGGACGCTCTCTATAGTAGACTGGTAAAAGAAGGTCATTAGCCGTTCTTCTACCCTGTTCTTCCGCAAGACCCTGAGGAAGTGGGGTCTCTGTTGGACCTTTCTGGCCACCTGGGTTGTATTGACTTTCCAGGTAAGATCTTCACAGAGGTAGACTCCCAGGAATTTAAAGGAGGAAACTCTCTCCACACAGCCCCTCTGATGTAAAGTGAGGCAAGTTCTTCTCTTTTCCTCTGGAAATCTAGCACCATCTCCTTTGTCTTGCTGATGTTCAGGTGCAAGTTGTTCTCTAAACACCATATGGATAGCTTGTACACTGTACACTGTTTCATCTCCACCTGTAATAAGACTCACTATGTTTTTTTTTTCCTTCACCAGTTATTTTCCAGCTGTCTAAAATAAAAGAATTAAGTTAAAATTGGGTCTCATGGAAGTCAATATGAATAGTTAATCATAATGAAGTTCCATTGATTTCAGTAGAGCTTGGCATAATTAACTGAGTGTAGCAGCCAGCCAAAAATTGCAATCTTCCCTCCATCCACCTGGGAAAATTTCTATCTCTTTTAGCCAATGTAATGGAACACAAAATCCTGGGTTTCTTACGTAGATCTAGCCAGAGTGCTCTTCCTCAGGAAAACAGAGAGAATACATGATTATGAACTTGGATTGATTATCAGTGTAGGTAAAGACAGGCTAATGTTTTGAAAGTGAGGGATAAAGATACAGAAACCTGGCTTCAAATCATTGTCAAACAAATTGGCTGACCTATGATTAACTGATATTGTTCATGCTCAAAGTGTTAGTGAGGAAGGTAAAAGTTGGCTGGTTTGTTATAAAAAGAATAATGTCCAGAAAATGGACATTATTGTGCTAAATAGAAAACTCTATTTAGCACAGAGTTATAGTATAAGTGGAAATGGTATTTTGCCTACAGTGTGCAAAGGGAACAAAATAATTGAATGAATATAAAAACCACAAGTTACCATTTCTGGAAAATGTGGTTTTCCGACCAATAATTCCTCATCTTTATAACTGCACATACGAATCTTGTTTGCTGTACAAAAAGAACTGGTGCTAGTTATTAGCTGAAAACCTCAGTGGTAATATCACAACCAGAAGAAAAAAAGTAGGAACTTAATAAGCTAAAAATAAGCAATTGTTGTGGCTGGTTCCATGATTTTGTAGCAGGCTGGTTTTTGGACAATGATGGGACATGAATAGGATTGTGTATGAATATAAAAAAGAGGCTAATTCCAAATATGGAGTGGTGGCTTTCTAAAAACTGTTAAGCATATTATTTACTTAGCCTTCCTTTTTCAGAAAACTGAAATTTATTAAAGTCATGTGGGATTCCTAAAACATAGTTAATTGTTCATCCTTGTAGAGAAGTCAATTAAAATGAAGTTGTTGTTGTTAGTTGCAAAGTCGTGTCTGACCAATTGCAACCCCATGGACAACGTTCCTTCAGGCCTTCCTGTCCTCTGCCATCTTCTGGAGTCCATTTAAGCTCACAAAATAGTTATTAACGCATAAAAAGAAGCAAAAGAACATGCAATTGATAGGAAAAGGAAGATGAATAAAAAAATGGGGTGAAAACTATTTGGCTGAGCTATGAAACTGCTGCCTAAATACATGAATGTAATGATATTATTCCATTATATCTTAGGTCTAAGATAAAAGCCAGCATTCAGAAATGTAGAATATCTTAAATTCATCCCACAAAACAGTGGTATGGTGAGGGATATAACAGACCTAGCAATGTCTGCAGTTAATTCAGTTCTTTCTGGAAAATAATTATCATTTTTGCAAATGCATTTATTCAGGAGATGTAATACATCATCAATCATTTTGGAAATTGAGGTCAAGCCAATTAACTGACAAGGTACTTGTAAGTTAATTAACTGGTGTAATATTTTATATTTCTGAGAATTGTTAAGCACCCATGTTTTGGACTGCTTGAGATCAGACTCTTACTTCTTACAACATAAAAGTGAACATATTTGTATTAAAACTTCATTATAGACAACTGCAAACACAATGCAAACCCCTATGTAGAAATTGTTCAACAAAAGCATTTTCTAAAAATAATTTTCAGGTACATGGGGGGAAAAACCTGAGCAACAATAAAATAATATCCTGGGCCAAGTAGATGGTGAAATTTTGCCTTTAATGTCTCTTAAAACGTCCTTGGTTAATCCATTTTCTCTATCTTGGCAAAGCCAAATAGGCTGCTTGTGAATAATTCACTCTTAAGCTGTATAAACATGATAGCATCATACGTTCAAGAAAGAAACTAATTACAATAATGGGCTGGAGTTTGATAATCCAGAATATTGTTTTCTAATCTAATTCTTTTCTGAGATAATTATTCAGAATCAGCCACTGTCAGGATTATAAAAATAATCAGATTGGAGGTAGGAGCTACTGATAATATCTTAGCGTCCTATTTCTCCTCCTGATAAGCAGTTCTAATCAATTCAACAACTGAGAATTGTTGGCGATTATTCCAAATGCCGTTTAAATGCATCATTTTACATTTGTGTGTTTTTGAACTTCCATTTCTTTGTGGAAGTATACACACACATACACATATGCATACACAATAGATTTGAAATCCTGTTTTTAAAATAATTATCTGAGAGGAGGCTTTTATTTCAGAAACCCATTCCCTCCTTCCTTAACAATCTCCAGGTTTGCTTTATATATTCAAAAGCATGACAACTAACTGGGCCTTAAATGCTTCCTTTTGAGTTTTGAAAAAAGAAAAATGGGAAAGAAATGCATTTTTGAAACAAGTCAACTGCTGTGCCATTGCATGTAGTTGATTACCTGCCAATGCTTAAACTGAAACATCAGTATAGTTGTTATTATTAAAAAGGAAAATTATTGGACATTCTGATTACAAAAGAGGAAGTAAACATGTATTTTTGTTTAAATGAACATAAAAGGAGAGCTTTAGATGGTAAAAGCATAATATATTGTTTAAACCTGCATATACTGTATTCCAACTTTCCAAGCAAAAATAATCAGACAGAACATTAGGAGTTCTAAGAGCACAAAACAAATAAGATCCAAATAATGTCATCCTTTTTCCCGTGTAGCCTATTAGTTAATTAATATATGGAGGTGGCTCTAATTTGGAAATATAGAGTTGAGCAAGAATGATCACATCTCTTGGTAAACAAAAAAGGGTTGAAGGTGAGAGGAAACTTTTTGTTAATTTACTTCACAGGGACCAATTAGCAGTTGCCTTTTTTTCTAAAAAAAATACATTTTTCTGAAATAATTCCTTCTAGAATATGTGGGAGACCATGCCAATTCATTGTTAAGAGAAGAACTGCCATAGAAGTCTGCAGAAAAAAAATAAGCAAAAAGATTTAAATAAATTCAGAATTTCATCTTGAAATATTGGTAAAATTTTGAAAAGCCAGAAATTTTGCCCACTTTCTGGCTTATACAGTCTGAAACAAAAATCATCTCTGATTTAGACAGCTTTATTAGTTTATATTGTAACATACAAACAAATACAAAAGCAAATAGTAGGAAAAATAAGGAAGGAAACAATGAGGAAAAGAAGAGGAGAAAGAAAGAAAAGACATTGACTTCTGACTCCCTTTATTGTAGTAGAATAAGGCATTATCAAAACTCAACTTTTTTATTACATTATAGTTTAAAGTAGCCACTTCTAGAACAACAAATATATCTAATCAGTAAAACCGAAAATCAAAGTTTCATTTTTTTCCACCTCAAGCACAAAGTCCAAAAATGGTTTCTAAGTAGAAATAAAAGTATTTGTTTGTGTGTTTGTTTTTATCAAAGCAGTCAATTTAGCCATCTCTGCTAACTCCATCAACTTTTGCAGCCATTCATCCATTCTCAGGATTGAAATGTCCTTCCATTTCTGTGTATATATCTTGCTGTCGTCAACATATGTAATATCAAAGTTCCATTTTTTAAGTCTTTTTCCATTAAACCCAAAGGAAAATCTCTGGTTTTCTCCTTATATTCACTTTAAGAATTTTCTGTAATAGAATATGAATCCTGCTCCAATATTTCTTTGCTTTATCACATGACTGCCATAAATGATGGCATTTGCATTTGCATTTCCAACATTCATTTGAAATACTTTTATACATTCTTGATAACTTATCTGGAGTTAAATACCAATGATACATCATCTTATAGAAATTTTCTTTTAAGTTATAATTTAACATAAATTTTAAACCTTTCTTCCACATATTCTCCCATTGTTCAAGCATTACATTATGTCCAAAGTTCCTTGCCCACTGGATCATACAGTACTTTAAATGTTCACTTTCCAGATTTAAATTCAATAACATTTTATACACCTTAGCAATAATATGTTAATCACTACTACACATTAGGATTTCCAATTCATTTTAATGTAAAATGAATTTTAAAATTCATATAATTTGTCTAATTTAAATCTTTTTTTCAATTGTAAATATGTAAACCAAAGCAGACATGACCTTCTGATCCTAACTCCTCCTTAGGCTTGAGGGTACGGTCACCAAAATTAAAAGATATTATTTTATCATAAGTCCACCAGTTCAGCTTTGTTACCATTTCTTTTTAAAAATAAAACCCAAAGAGGCACCTTTGTAGAAAACTTTGTTTTATGTTTATTCCAAACTCTCAGAATGGCATATCTAACAAAATGGTTGTTAAAATCAACATTTACTTTAGCCTAGTCATATCATAGACAGGGGTCCACAGCCCACTACCAGTCCGTGGCCTCTTGGCCAGCAGGCTACAGAAATGGCTGGCCGGTGCATGGACATGTGCATGCGCACTCCCTCCCACTCACCCTTGCACCTGCGGCCCTGATGGCACATGCATGCAGGCACGAATGGGACCGCTAGTGCCAGACAGGTGTGCATGGCCCGTTTGCATATGCGTGAACAAAGCCGCAAGTGCATGCACCAATTTGAAAGCTGCTCTCCTTCCTTCCGGGCCGCAAGCCCAGAAAGGTTGGAGACCTCTGCCATAGGTAACTGTGCCATCCAAATCTTAATTCATGACCTTCTAAGTTAAGTAGGCTCTTATTCTGAAGGTTCACCCATTCCTTTAGTGAAACCAAACAGCAAGCATCAAAGTACAGTTTCAAATCTGGTAAACCCAACCCCCCCTTTCCTTAGTGTCTTGCAATAAAGGTAAAGGTAAAGGTTCTCCCGCACATATGTGCTAGTCGTTTCCGACTCTAGGGGCCAGTGCTCATTTCATTTTCAAAGCCGAAGAGCCAGTGCTTGTCCGAGGACATCTCCGTGGTCATGTGGCCAGCATGACTAGACGCCAAAGGCGCACGGAACGCTGTTACCTTCCCACCGTAGTGGTCCCTATTTTTCTGCTTGCGGTTTTACGTGCTTTCGAACTGCTAGGTTGGCAGAAGCTGGGACGAGTAACAGGCGCTCACTCTGTTACGCGGCACTCGGGATTCGACCCTCCAAATTGCCGACCTGATCGACAAGCTCAGCGTCCTAACCCACTGAGCCACCGCGTCCCTATGTCTTGCAATAGTCTATATCTAATTCTTGGTTTTTTCCCTTACTATTTCAACTTAAAAATACCCATCTACCTATAACAAAAATCATCTCAATCAAATTGAGAGACGTTGAAGATGGGTCTCAAACATCCATTTCTAAGTGATGGGAATAATGTAAGAGATGGAGAATATCTAATATATACAATAAATAATGGAAGAACACTGAAAATAAAATTTATTATTTTGTTAATAAATAATCCCCAATTTGATTGTATGTTATATTCACAGTAAAGTTGTAATATATGTCTGTTCCTACAGATTTTTTTTGAAGATAAATTTCCATATCTCAGCAATATTTCCTAACAGACAATGCTGGAGATTTATCATTACTAGTCAATATTTCATGAACAATTCTCTGATGGTAATGTAACAACGATACAATTAAGCGGCTGTTAAACTGAAACTATATTCAAGCATGTCGAATTTAAAGTTAATGGAATAAGCACAGAATTTAAAATCAATTCCTCACATATATGAAAAAATGCCAAGAGAAGAAATACATATTACCTAAGTATGGTTTTATGCATTTTATTCCCTCATTAAATCTTATAATGTCTCACTACCTGTGCATCTAAGGATCCTTGGTCTATCTCATCTTTGATTAGCAATAAAGGATGCTACTTATATCACAATTGGTTCAGTAATTTTCATGGCACTAAAAGAGGTAAAAAGCAAAGGAATCTTTATCCAACTGGACAAAGGGCTTTACATGCTCATTGCCTATTCAGCCATGTTAGTAGTGTTTAATTAGAGTTATTGTTGTGTAGTGAGTTCTTTGGAGGCAGGAAGAGAGACGAGAGGTTTCAAACAGGAACATTTCTTTATTGAGACAAACAGGAACAGAATTGAATCAGAGGCTTCTACGCAGCTACTTATATGGTTGGTCAGTAGGCGGTGGCCAATAGGTTTAAAGGAACCCATTCCTACCCCAAATCATCCAATGATCTTCTTGGAGACTGCATGTCTGGCTAGCCGGCGACCATTACACAGACACTTCAACTGAGCAACCTTAAGCAGCATTCAAAAGACATGTGAAAGCAGTTCAAGTAAACTCTCAATACATTACACCCCTCCCCCCTAGAATGTACACACATTCTTAATATTAAAGGTAAAGGTAAAGGTTCCCCCGCACATGCGTGCTAGTCGTTTCCGACTCTAGGGGCCGGTGCTCATCTCCGTTTCAAAGCCAAAGAGCCAGCGCTTGTCCGAGGACATCTCCGTGGTCATGTGGCCGGCATGACTAGACGCCAAAGGCGCACGGAACGCTGTTACCTTCCCACCATAGTGGTCCCTATTTTTCTACTTGCATTTTTACGTGCTTTCGAACTGCTAGGTTGGCAGAAGCTGGGACGAGTAACAGGCGCTCACTCTGTTACGCGGCACTCGGGATTCGACCCGCCAAACTGCCGACCTTCCGATCGACAAGCTCAGCGTCCTAACCCACTGAGCCACCGCGTCCCTTTTCTTAATATTACTTGAGAATAAAGTCTTGCAAATATGGTGGTGGTCTGCACGACCTTGTAGACCACCTGGGGGATCCAGGCAACTCCCGGTTCACCAGCTTGCCCACCGGACTGGGTAGACCAGGACTCATGAGTTCACAAGAGTCAGATTGACTCGAGTCCCTTTGGCTGGCCATTCCAGGTTGGCCCAGACCAAAGTCCAAGGAAGAAGCACAGTTAGCACAGCGGCTTTCTTGTTCAGGTTGACTTTCCCTGTCAGGGAACCCATGTTACACTCCTGGGCTTTGCCCATCTACGACCACCTCTGGCTGACTAGCTTGTCCAGCTCTGCATCAATTTTAGGTTTAAGCACAAATGGCACTCTACGGGGTTTGATCCTAATAGGTATTATAGAAGGATCAAGTTTAAAGGCTATCGGAGGACCCTTGTACTTTCCCAGGCTTGTATCAAAAACATCCGTGAACTCCTCGCATACTGATGCCAAGTTTGACACTTGTGTCCGGTGGATTCCGGTGACTTGGATGACCAGAGCATCAAACCAATCAAACCCTATTAAGCTCATTCTCTGGCCCTCCACCACAATCACATCAATGGGCCCCAAAAACCCCTTGAACCTGATGGCCAAGGTGGCCTCTCCTTTGACGGCAACTCAGGAATTTTGGAAGTCAGTCAAAATGATGTCAGATGGTCTAAGCTTGGCCCACCTCTTGCTACTGTTGCAGATGAACCAGAAAGTCTCCAGGGAAATGATGGACACCGCGGAACCCATGTCCATTTCCATCCTGCAAGGGATGCCTTGCAGCTCGACTTGAAGCCAAAGTTTGGGCTTAGGGGGACAGTGAGCTCCCGTGCGGAAAATGCTCTGATGGCTGGAGCAAAACCCTACATTATGCTGCCTCGGGGCCCCGGTACCTCTCCTGATCGGAATTGGAATCAGAATCTCCTGATCGGATTGGTGGTCCTTCTGGTGACCTCTGCAGACTGATGTGATGTGGCTAGTTTTCACACAGGCCTGACACGTGGCTGTCCAGAACCTGCAGTCCACTTGTTGGTGGCGGCTGCCACAGCCCAAACACCAAGGGAAGGGAACTGCCTTGTAAGGAGTCTTCAGTTCCTTGTCGTGGTGTTGTTGGATCTTGTTAACTTTGTGGTTGGAGTTGACATCTTCTGGAAGTTTGGCATCCTTATGGTGGATGGTCTCCTCATGCTGAGTGCTTTTGGCAGGCCACATGGCCTTCATGGCTCCGGCAGTGGCTTCTTCTGCCATGACTTCTTTTAAGGCTTCCTGGAGCGAGAGAGTCTCTTTTGCAAAAAGTTTCTGTTGCAGCTCTCTGCTCCAAAGTCCACAGATGAGTTGGTCTTGAAGCCTTTCTTCTAACACCGTGATGAATTCCATGGCCGTCTCTCCAGGTTGTTGAACTTGTTGTTCGAAGGCGTGCCTTCATGCGATCACCGACAGCTTGGGCTGGAAATGGTCTCCTTGCCATTTCTTCAGGTCCACGAAAGTAACAGACTCCAGCTGCGCCAGTGCGACTAAGTTCTCCACGATGTCGAATGTTGCAGACCCACAGACACAGAGGAGTGTTGCGGCCTTTAGGCTGTCTTTGGTGACTTGGTTGGTGCAGAGGTAGTTTTCTACTCTTGAGATGTAGAATGACCATCTCTCTGGGTGAGTAACATCAAATTCCTCAAGCTTTCTGACTTTCGCCATCTTTGGGAAGTCTTCACGGCTCGGGTCTCTCGTTGCCTCATCCTGCTCCTTCTGTAGGCCCTGGGATTGGTCTGCAGGGTGGGGTGGTCACTAGCGTAGCTTGCTAGGCTGACCGGGGGGGGACGCATTCCCTGCCAGGCACTTTGCTGGCCTCATCCCCTAGTTACTTTCAGCTCTTCCGAAGAAGCAGGATCCCATCCTCATCCCTAGTGTTGTGTAGTGAGTTCTTTGGAGGCAGGAAGCAAGACGAGAGGTTGCAAACAGGAACATTGCTTTATTGAGGCAAACAGGAACAGAACTAAATCAGAGGCTTCTGCGCAGCTACTTATATGGCTGGCCATTAGGTGGCAACCAATAGGTTTAAAGAAATCCATTCCCACCCCAAATCATCAATAATCTTCTTGGAGACTGCATGTCTGGCTAATCGGCGACCATTACACAGACACCTCAATTGAGCAACCTTAAGCAGCGTTCAAAAGACACGTGAAAACAGTTCAAGTAAAATCCCAATATATTACAGTTATCACTCCTCTTCTCTTTAATAGCTGCATGATAGATGAATATAAAATTATATATTCCATGCTAAGAATACTATTGTCTATTAAATTTGGTAATATAATTATGAGTCCATGATGATTTTGTTCTGCATTGTCATATCTTTGGGCCAATCACTTTCTTTCAGCCCTAGATTGGGAAACCAAAAAAACACGTGATTATCAATTCAGAGTGAATCTTGATCCTGCAATGGATTGATTCAGTCTGATGGTGATGATTATAATAATTATTTTATACACTTAGATACATTTTAAGGCAACAAATATGCAGTATCCGAGCCTATCATCTGCAGAGAATGATTAAATATGTTGGACATACCTTCATTATTGATAGAGTATAGCCTTTTGTATTATCATCAGTCTTCTCATCATTATTAACACTTACATAAAAGCTTTTTGTTTAGAACTGTCACCTTTAGTAGAGGGGTCTGAAATCAAAACATGTGACACAGTGACAGTCTTCTCTTCAAAATTGCATTGTCCCTAAGTGTCATGTTCTAACACCGTGACAACTTTCTCACGCCTTTTTTGAATTTCAAATGGGCATTCATCAAATCAGTGTGATTATGTAGCCACCTTCATACTAGTGGCTATAAAAAATCTGACATTATTTATAATATTTGCTAGCATTATAATAATTCATCTTTTCTCACAAGAAATGTTCACCTTCTTACAAGAAATCCTGCCTTGTGGCTTTTTCTCTCCTTAGTGGCAGAAAAGGCGCCATAATTGCCATTCATATGAAAAAACTAAATTGAGGGGGGAAAAACAACCTTTTTCTGATGATAACATCTTAGACACAAAGAAGAATCACTGCTGCTTAAATGGGGGGGGAATCAGCTTAATAAATTATAAATTTCAACAATTTTACAATTTTATTTTGAACAAAAACACTTAATTCACAGAATGAAAGAATAACAGTTGGAAGGGAACTTGGAGATCTTCTTGACCAACCCCTTGCTTAAGCAGGAAACCATTTCTGACAAATGGGTATCCAATCTCTTCTTTTAAAAAATCTCTAATGTCAGAGTATCTACAACTTTTGGAAGCAAGTTGTTCTACCAATTAATTGTTCTGTCAGGAAATGTCTCTTTAGTTCTAGATTGCTTCTCTCCTTGATTAGTTTCCATCCATTGTTTCTTGTCCTGCCCTCAGGTGCTTTGGAGAATAGATTGAACCTCATCCTCTTTGTATCAACCCTTCAAATATTGGAACACTGCTATCATGTCACCCCTAGTCCTTCTTTTCATACCCAATTCCTGCAACCATTCTTCATATATTTTAGCCTCCAGTCCCCTAATCATCTTTATTGCTATTTTGTTCCATTCTTTCTAGAGTCTCAACATGTTTTTTAATATTATGGCAACCCAAACTGGATGCAATATTCCAAGTGCATTCTTATCAAAGCATGATAAAGTGACACTAATACTTCACATGAACTTGATTCTATCCCTGTTAATGCAGCCTAGGATTGCTTTGCTTTTTTTTGCATCTCCAACTTACTGCTCTTCTCATATTTAAATGATTGTCCACTAAGATTCCAAGATCCTTCTCACAGTTACTGCTATTGAAACAGGTACCTCCTATTCTATATCTATGCATTTGGTTTTTCTTGCCTAAGTGTAAAGACTTGCTTTTTTTCTAGACTGAATTTCATTTTGTTAGATAGGGCCAGTGCTCAGATCTGTTGAGATGCTTATGTATTTTGAGCCTATCTTCTAGACTGTTAGCTAGTCCTGCCAGCTTGGTGTCACCGGCAATTCTGATGAGTTCTACTTCTATCCTCTCATCTAAATCATTGATGAAGATAATTTACATTGGAAAAAAAGGCTGGCACTTACATTTAGTTTGCACCCCTTGAACTTACAGGCTTTTTGAGGCTAATAGAATCAACCAAAATCATGCCAAATCACTTGTATACATACACTTCCTACCATAGAAATAGAAAAAGCCTAAGATGGGGAAGTGAATGATTGAAAGAAGAAATGGAAGCAGGTCTTCAGGGAATGGCAAGACATGAATCATTCACTCCAAATAGCTCAGTGAGCACTTGGCCCTAAACTAGTAATGTGGCTGAAAATTGTCATTAGCCTGTCTGTGTGATGAATCTAGACTGTTCTTAATTCCCCTATGCACAATGAATGCCAACTCCAGGGTTTTCAAATGATAATATATCCATAATTTAAAATGGGATGAATTATGAGTTAATAAATAATGAAGTGTTTAAATTGGCTTTAAAGGCCTCTTAATTCTTGAAGGTGTGCTGAGTTATACTATTGAACATTGATCTTGATTTCTGGTGACGAATTATATATTTGATTTAATAATGTGCAGACTTTATGGCTTCTTATTGTTACAGTGTCTTATTACTATTTTATTGTAGCTCACTTCCAATGTCCTTTCAAATTATATTTTATGGTGTTATGATTTTATTTTTATTCTTGCATTATGTAAGCCTTGTGGGATTTAGCTTGAATGCTGGCTTAAAAATATTAAAATTGCTTAAGTCTTTGACATCCACTATCATCACAAATGTCCAGATATATTTCCATTTTTTTTTCAAACACCTGTCTAATAGGGTGGAATAAAGCCTTGATTTGAAAATTTGTTTAAAAATCAATTAGATTGAATGTCTCCCTCTGATTGATGTGATATGTGGAATCAAAACAGATACCTGAGTCAACTCAAACAATTCAATTGTTTTGCCAACGTGCATGCACATAAGATAACTTTGAGATAACTTTCAAAATTCAGTTCAATAAGGTGTATGTTCTAAATCTTAGACACTCATGGAAAGTTTGAAGTACACTTTCTCCTAAATCTTCATTTATCAAGATTTATAATATTCAAGTCTAAATTGCAAACAAGTCAATTCACCAACCACAAGATAGTCCTTATCAGTTCATCACTTTTGATCAAATTTATTTAGTTGTATGTCATTGCTCTTGTTTTCTTGGCTTTATAAAATCTCTGCTTTTATGGTTAGACACTTTAAATCATGTTTTGCATTCTGCTTTCGCATTACCACATCTATATTAAAAATGGGATAATGCATTTTACCAATAAATAAGGAGCAACTATGTGTTATGTTTTATGTTCATGTAATTATGAACTCACAATTTTTCAAAATATATACAACTTCTGAATATAACATTATATATATGTGTGTGTGTGTGTGTGTGTGTGTGTGTTAAGTATTTGTCAAGGCTTTTTGAATGCACCTTGCTAATTAACTCTTTCATTCCTGTTTTGGCCTGACTCAAGGCTTATCCACAGGATATAGTCAACTTATGACAGCTCATTATTTGTGCAAATTATTCAAATTGCTAATAAAGCCTCCCAAAATTCTTTATTAGCAATTTGAATAATTTGCATATATATATATATATATATGGATCTTTGGTTATTCGGGTTTTTCCCCGCGTAGAACTAAAGGTGTAGGGGCGACGTTTCGACGGAATCCCATCCATCATCATCAGGCTGGTGGCTTCTGCTTCCTTCTTCTGGGAGAAGCATGTGGCTGTTTGTTCCTCTTTTTTAAACTGCCAGAGGGGGTGTGTTCTGTGGGTGGAGGTGTGCTCTGATTGGGTGGGGGAGTAAGTGTGTTCTGATTGGGTGGGAGTGTGTTTTGAATGGTGGGTGTGTTCTGATTGGGTGGGGGTGTGTTTTGAGTGGATGGGCTGGTCTCAGCTGCCAGCCTTAGACCTGAGCTGGTGAGTTGTGCTGCTTTTGTTCGGCTTCGTGTTTGTGGTGGTGCCATGTTTTTATAGTGGGTGTCAGTTTGCTTATTGTGTGGTTTGGAGGGGTTTAAAGTGGCTGATGTTGCAGCTGTAGTTAGGTTTCTGTTTTGTGGTTGTGCCTCGTTATCATTGTGGGTTCGGATTTGCTTTTTGAATGGTTGTGTGGTGGTGATGTCATGTGGTGTTATCATGAGTTTGGGTCTGGTATCATTCTTGGTGGTTGGGACTCGTCTGTCAATCAAGGCGGGTTTCCAAATGGTTGGTAGGCGAGAGGTATCATCTCGTTTGTTTATGCTGTGGGGGCGTTTTTCTATCTCAATGGCTTCTCTGATTATTCTGTTGTTAAAATGTTCAATTTTGGCGATAGTTTTGGTTTTTTTAAAATCAATTTCATGTCCCGTGGCTTCAAAGTGTTGGACCAGGGATGAAGTTTGTTCTCCTTTTCTGAGTGAGTTTTTGTGCTCTTCAATGCGTGCACTTATTCTTCTGTTGGTCTGTCCGATGTATGTGGTGGGGCAGGTGGTGCATGGGATTTCGTATACTCCTTGGTTTTCTAAGCCAATTATGTCCTTGGGGTTTCTTAGGATGGTGGATATTTTTCTGTCTGTGTAGAATGCTGTTTTGATGTTGTGTTTTTGGAGGACCTTGCTGATTCTGTCTGTGGTCCCTTTTAAGTATGGGAGGAGGGCTTTGCCATTTTCTTGTTCTCTGTCTTGGGTTTTTGTGGGTGTCTCTCTTCAGATTAAGTTGGTAATCGTGTTTCTTTGGAATCCATTGGCTGTTAGTACATTAGTGAGGGTGTGTAGTTCGGTTTTTTGGTGTTGTTCGTCAGCTAGGTGTTTTGTTCTGGAGATGAGTGTCTTGGCTACGGAGTTGATCTGTGCTGGGTGGTGGTGTGAGAGTGCGTTCAGATAGCGGTTTGTGTGTGTTTTTTTATGGTAGATAGTGTGTCCTAGGGAGCCATTGGATTTCTTGTAGACTAAGACATCAAGGAAGTGAAGTTGATTGTTAGCTTCTGTTTCCATGGTGAATTGTATTTTGGGGTGTAGGCTCCAACCTCAGAAAACATATATATATATATATATATATATATATATATATATATATATATATATATATATATATATATATATATATATATATATATATATATATATATATATATATATATATATATATATATATATATATATATATATATATATATATATATATATATATATATATATATAGTATTTGTTGAGTATTTTAGAATACCTTGCTAGGCCCCAAACAAGGGACAAATCTTATTGCCTGTTTCAGCCTAACCCAAGGCCATCCACAGGCTGTAGTCACAGCAGTGACAGCTCATATTTGTGTAAATTTTTTTTGATTGCTAACAAAGAATTAAAGGGAGACTCCCTTTAGTCTATATATATATATATGTGTGTGTAAAGGTTCCCCCGCACATGCGTGCTAGTCGTTTCCAACTCTAGGGGCCGGTGCTCATCTCCGTTTCAAAGCCGGTGCTCATCTCATTTTCAAAGCCAAAGAGCCAGAGCTTGTCCAAGGACATCTCCATGGTCATGTGGCCGGCATGACTAGACACCAAAGGCGCACGGAACGCTGTTACCTTCCCACCGTAGTGGTCCCTATTTTTCTACTTGCATTTTATGTGCTTTCAAACTGCTAGGTTGGCAGAAGCTGGGACGAGTAACAGGCACTCACTCTGTTACGCGGCACTCAGGATTCGACCCGCCAAACTGCTGACCTTCTGATTGACAAGCTCAGCGTCATAACCCACTGAGCCACCGCGTCATAAGATACATATATAACTGCTCCTAATATGTGCTTTTATAAAGGTGTTGGAATATGATCTTCCAAAAACCTCATTTACCAAAACATATATCACTTTTTGAATACAAGTAAGT